>NW_019211456.1:55448544-55490065 GCF_002443255.2 Varroa destructor | reverse complement strand
TATATATATAGGGAACGATAGCAATAAAGAGAAATATCGAGCAAAAACACGATAGAAACATTTTAACGATTTATTTTTCATTTGAAAGGACATATTTATAATTTTAAATAGTAGTATTTTTTTCTAAATTAGATATTTTAAATTTAATAGGAGTATGTTTTGCGCAATCTAATATACTTTTTTTTATTTTTCGTCAGTAGCATTAATATAAACAATCTATTTATTATTAGGTTTAATTTTTATTATTGAAATAATTACTTTTTTGAAAATTGTTCAAACAGCGACTCACTGACTGACCATTCAGTGCCATAGATATAACGTACACGCAAATCCATAGAGAAGGAATTAAATGAGCGACCGGGTACACACGATTTATGTGCATAGGTTCATGCACAGACATACTTATCAGACATGCACACAGCTGCGTGGAAACATTTACAAATACAATATAAATACATTTTACTATTGGGACGAGTAGCTGAATAGCATACAAACAAAAATCACATTAAATCGAGGAGGTATCGATTTGGATATTTATTAATTGGATACGTCTTGGTCGTTCATTCTCAATTGCCCGGTGTGAAATAATCTCCATGGAATTCAACCCATTGAATTCAGTGGTAATGTTTTTTAAATCATTAAAAGAATTTTCGAGCTCCATCGTATCTCTGCCTTCGTTTCTTTCGGTAATTCCAATCATAGTTCTTTATCTTCGCCAAAAATGAAAGTCATAGGGGCGTAGGTCTAATAAATACAGAGTTCAAGGTAACACGGACGCCTGTTTTTTTTGCAAAAAAAACGCGGTACAAGCAGCGACATATGAACCAGTGCGAAAGAGCCAACAACTTATTATAACGAAGTTCAGTTTTTTTGTGCGCAAGGTACCATGCACCTTGCTCAAATTTTGTTAGTAATGTTTTTTAACGACAGTAAAACTTCTCAATAATGATAATAATGCAGAACCTTTGACCGTATAAACAGGCAATAAGAATGAATTTGGTTTCTATTCTAGCTCTTGCAGCTTCTTCGGTCCGGAGTCATTTGGTAAACGATACTCAAACGACTACACTGCTGCATTAGAGATTTACTTAATTAATTAAGATTTTTTAAGGACAGGATTTGCATTTGCGTATATGCTTCGACTCGTACCTTTCAGCACGATCGTTTACTGTGAGTCTTTTCTCCACCGAATGACTTTCAAAATAATTTGACATAGCTTGTGCAAGATGTCTATTTCGTCTTGAAACTTGCTATAGACGATTTGGCATGAATTATTTAGCACGAATAGTTTTGCTTTCATTTACGTCCCCGGCCGTACGTGTCGTGATATAGTAGACCGTTAAAAATAAAGCTTGCTTTTAAGGCCTTCTTGTCGGTTACAAAACCATCGGCACTATTTATACACTCGACGTTGATTCATATTCTAATCTCCAAGGGCCTTCTGCAGGTATTGGCACAAATGCGTAAGAGTATCAATATTTTAGTTTTATTTTCTAAAAAAAAGACATAGCTTAGCTAAAAGTCACTTCTTCCAAAGCATTTAGAAGATTTTAAGCATGCGTACAAATTATTTGAAATTCGCTGTGCGAATAGCAGACAGCTAGGTACGAGTTGATCCTTGGCCAACGAAAAAATCTGCTGTACTTTTTTACTGCATGTCATATTATAGACTCATACCGACATCAGGGATACGAAAACGTGTTCGTTACATGGAATGAGTTCACCGCTAACAACCAACTGCAAAACTATCAGATAGTTATTGTATACTTCTAGGGCCGTTAATTTAATTACGATCAATTTGTAGTATCTAGCTTGTCTGATTTGTTCATATGACACGATCTAGGCTTCACGATTATGATTTGTAGATATCTGAGGGTGTATCGCCATAAGTCGTGAAAACATTGCCATGTGCATCATCATCAAGCGTTTGTATCCCCACATATCCGTTGACATTCGAAATATTCGACGAGGAAAAGGCAAGGGTAATTTAGCAGCTACAATAGAAGTCGGTTTGTCAAAAGTAGAAACAGCCGTAAGAAAAACTTGTCAACTATTATCGTTACTGTATTTTGCTTGGGCTTATTTAGAAAGAATGTGTATACCGATCGAAGATTGCGCTAATAGAGATGTATAACATTCCATATAAAACAAACTGCAGAAAAAATGTCACAGAATAATAATAAAAAAGAAAGCTTTATTGCTTTATATGAAGATACATAATAGCAAAAAATTCCTTGCCAATAGATAGCAATAGGCCTTCATTTATTCAAATTCCGGTCGTGATATCCATATTAGAATACACTAGAGGCAGTAGAAGCCATACCGGTTTGTGATGATGTGTAATACAGACAGGGCAATCGAGATATGTTGGGATAAACCAATTTTTGCGTCTCTTAACAAACACATCCCTGACGGAACATGTGTTTAAAAAACGTAAGTACCATTTAACCGAGTTCTTAATTTTAATTCTAGCTCAAACCAGTCACAAGTCAGCCCGTACTCGGGTTTTATTTTTTAATCCCCTTTTAATAGCGGTAATCAGCACGTCAACGTTGCCACGTCAAAACTTGTTCGACTTTTGCTCGATTACAGCCCATGCATAGTAATGAACGCAATGAATTTAAAATCTGCGTTATAAAGCGCTCGAGACGTTCTTGTCCTGGAACATGCCTACAGTTTCTGACAGCCCAGTTTACACTGCTCTGATCTGAAAAGCAGGTGCGCCATCTTACAGAACCACGCATGGCCTACTACTCGACAGAGAAGTAACCTATAGCTTCAGTAGAGGTTTTAGAATATTCAAACAAATTTCTTTAATAGCAGATGTGCTTTCCTGAAAGAAGTGTAGCAGTTTGATACTAGCTTCACTGAGTGCGGCACTGAGAACGTAGAGAGAGACTAGGGCAAATAAAATCGACATCATTCTGTTCCACTTTTCCCGAAAAGTTTCAACCTTTTTTGTGAACAATTCAAATTATCGTTCATACGTCATCCTAATCCTAGTCGGCGAATCACCGGGATTGTCAAAAACAAAATTTTTGTACCCCTTAAATTAGTTACGGAATTTTTACAATGAGTACTTTTCGTTTTGGTACATATGCGTTTCTCTCTCCCCCATTTCCTTTAAAAACCGCTATTCTTCGCTCACATTGATTCTTTGGTTACTATTTAGCTATCATCAATTAGTCTCTTTATTTGAGAAATAACTAAAGCATCAAGCTTAAGAGATGAGCGAGCATAACCAACAAACAGTTCTCAAAAACGTGCCCTGGTTTATCCCGAAGACACTGTGCCTGAGTGATGACGTAAGAATTATAGGCGTTTTTCTCATCCATATGCTATTATTTTTCTTACCGAACCGGCAGTGCCAACCCGTTTGACATCTTCGATTCGTTTGAGATGAAATCACCTGAAACGGATAGGGACCGTGTCAGCTTGCTTATCAAGAAAACTAATAAAACATATATTCTATGTCAATATCACAGCCTCATCCGGTATCTTACATTTGAACCAAATTGTGTACCTATTCAAATACGTTTTTCCTTACATTTCGTAAAATCGATTCTCGAGATTAACAATTTTTTTTCGTCTAGTAGGTTTGAATGTAATCGCAACAGACAACTTTCGGTCGATAGTTCTCTTATTTTTAGCGGCAATCGGAAATTTAATTAAGAACATTCGTATTACAACACCTTATCACCGAGTCGAGAGTTACAGCTACAAAGCGAGTTTCACAACTATTGCCATTCTTCAAACTACGCTTTCAAACATATACTTCTATAATAATACAGGTAATAGACGAACAATCTGCACTTATAGCCTGGAGTTGTATCTTGCCTACTATGATATAATACACTCTAAACAGTTTTTATAAAGGCATAACCTTATATCTAATAATCTGATAATAGTCTAGAGACTGCCTCGAAAATCGGCGTTGCATTTGCTCGAAATGGTACGATTCCAGCAATTCAAGGAGACCATAGTTCTGATTACCCCCGTTTATTAGGTCTGGATTAAATGCTTTAAGTGACCTTAATTTTTACAGTCCTTATTTCAGATAATGGGCAATAGGATAAACTAAACTCGCTCCTCAGTTATATTGGCTATGGAAAATAACATAGATTACTACTCTCTCAACTACTTCCGTATTAAACCTAACGGGCTTATTCCCTCTTTTACCTGCTTCAGCTTTTGTCTAGCTTAATCTTGCACTCTTAATTCTGTCAAGCTGCATTCTAACTGTTTGACACAGCAACAAATACTGTCTACTACGACTTCGGCACAATGATTCTATTTCCATAATTTTACTGTGTAGATACAAATACGAATTTATAATTTTACCCTTCTGAAGATGACGACAAAAATGGTCGGTAATAGACCACGTTTACGCAATTTTTTTTAAGGCTGAGCTGACCTTATTAGAAGTCCACTGTGCAAACGGTTGTACTTTTCCGTCATCTAATCTGTTATTTATCAGTTAAGCTGACGCTATCACATAAGAGCCGGATGTAACTGCTACTTTTTAGCAGATATGATGCTTACATGATACATAGAAGAGATTAAGCTATCGAAAGGACGATTCAGTTCAACTTACTAGCTCGAGGAGACCAACAGTTCTCTTCTAATACAACTTGGTCTATATTTTGAAGCTGCGCGTGGGAATGGTGTTCGTGGTACGAAGATCCCACTCATGAAAGGATACCAACTAATAGGATTTACAGATAGTGTGGAAGCAGCATCAGTATATAACGACTGGCTAGCACTTAGTAAGTACGCAATCATGAGCTGCTTTCAAGTGAATCAGCAAGCTCACTTCGTTGATATCCTGCAGGTTAATCACGAAAACCTTTGATATCGTATGACCAATATGAAAATCGATCCTACATCATGACTTGCACTTAATAATAATAGTAATGAAAAACTTAAACAACTGGCTTCCCAGTTATCAAGGTTATCCTACTGCTAAGCGGGTCTCGATGCTTGCAAAATTTTCTTTATTATTAACGTTATGTTACAGGTATAATTGTACCTACAGATTACATCAAAGTGGAAACCTACAAAGACATGAAATATTTGAAGCGTTGATCATGATTGAGAGATATGAAAACGAAAGAGAGAATCGTCTTATTGAATAAGTCCTTTTTTTTCTCTCTAAAGCTTCTCATTCACACATTTTCGAAACCAATGAAAAGTTTATTAAATAAAAATTTGTCTATCTTTTAGTTAATTTTCTTCGGTGTAGTTTGTCCCGGATCACTTCAAATAAGATATATGATTTTTCTACTAAAAGTATCTTTTTTAAGGTCACCACTTATGAGCGTTTCAAAATACAGTTAAGCCTATACTTGTTTTTGTATACAAATCTGACCACTAAACTACTGCCATTAACCTTTTACAATTATTTTTTTCATAAGCTTACTCTTCACAAAGCACACGCTTTGCTCAGCTAAGTTTGCTATTGCTTGAAGAAAAAACCTCTTATCATGAATATAAATCCTTTTTGACACGTGCAAAGTTAAATAATTAAATTCGTGCAATTACAGAACGTATTAATTCCTGATCCCAAAGAGAAAAAATGTACTTAAACAGTATATGTTTAAGTTAGCAGTACATGTTAAACAGTACAAAATGTACTTATCATTAATCACTACGTCCCTCAGCCTAGAGATTTTCACCAAAGAAATTTATCCGCAATGGCCATTGGACTTTATTAGAGAATACACTAAAAATATTGTCTAACTATCGCGCATGTGACGCACAATGCATTATCTAGTCACGTATATGGTGTTTAGATACTGTCTAATGATGCACATCACAGTTAAATCACAATACAAGAAGATACACGATTGGATTAAGACGACAGTTCATCGTCGACATCGAACTGTGCCAGTTGGAAAAGCAACAGAAAGTCAATAGTATTAGTGAAATCTTTGAAAGAATTTTGCTGTAGTGCAATAGTAGGGGTACAAAATGAGGTCTGCAGTGACTGCTTGCTCGTGACTGAACGTGGAAAGACATACGGACGGTTCAGTAGCTTGGTGGAAGTTTGTTTTTGATTTGTATCGTTTCTTCTGTTGGTTAATTGCAGAAGCAATCGGCATGAAGATCCTATCTGACGGCGTAACCAAAAATGAATAGATGTTCTTTTAAGCATTTTGCTTCATTCAACTTCAAACGATTTCACGGCCTCCTCTGATAAGGACTGGATTAAACACCTGTGACTCGTAAAGATGTAATTCGCATGGTCAGTAAAAATAACGCATGCGTTGATGTTGTTGCTGACGGCATCGCTAACGGAAAAAAAAGCAGCGCGATATTTGAAGAATTTGAGCACGAAAGTCCGTCTTCCTCTTCGCGCCTTTTTACGAGATATATATATATATATATCGTGCAAGTATACAACACCATAACATGCCTTTAGCACTGGTAGATAATAAATATTACCATTGGTCGTGTTGCTAGCTGTTGAGCTGAGAAGAAAATCTGTATTAAGGATGAAGGATGTCATGCATGTTTTTGTTGACTTTCGTGAAATTGCACTGATAATTGTAAGTCGATATGCTTGCAATAATTTTTGCCATTCAGCGTATCACACCTTAGTAATACACCGTTCCCTATGGGATATGACAAAGTCTCTCGGGTAACAAACAATTTGCGAAGCTATATATCAGTTATCATTCACACGAGAATAAGAACTGTTGCAAATCTTTTTCATCGTTTGTGTCTACATGAACTTGTAAAACTTCCTACTAGATGCGAGGTGATTCTTAGGTCCTAAAGGTCCAAGGCCAGTCTGTGGATGTAACAGGTAGCCTTGGCCTCATGCTAGTCTCATACAAAGGGTTTTTATAAGGGTCAAGTGCGGAACTTTTTCGAATACGCAGCTTACTCTATTCACTAAAATTTTATAGAATTTGTCCTTCAGCGGACAGTGGGTGACAATGCATTAAGATGTCAGGACTACGTTTATTTAAAGTTTTTTAGACTTTCTTTTTTTTTCAACGAACCTTTATCATTCAAAAATATTTTTTAGAATGTTGGGATGACGATACGTTACTGTCCACGATCTTATTTTTACAACACAACTCAAACTAGCGACAGATCGGAAACGTTTTCGGCTAGCAAGTTTCTGTAGTAAATACTGCAATGCTTATTCGTCGCAGATAATAATTTTTAAATGCACTAAACAAATAGATAAGCAGGTACTCTATAAAATTAAAAATGGACGAACAACGATAACAATAAGAGCTACTTACGTATGTCTGCAAGTCATTCGAAAACTATATTTATCAGCATAACGTAAAAACCGTCAAAAAAGCACAATATTAATATCTTAAACAAGCCAAATTACAATTTGTCATTTAAATGTATTAAAGTTCTCCCTTTCCTACCATTCCTTTTTCTATACATTTCCCTTTCCCTTTATCTCTCTCTTTTTCTCAATAACTTTCACACCTGTATCTACCGTTTTTGCTCATTGGGATTATCCTTTTGTTGAATCGACAACAACAACAGTGGTAGCATCATTCGTAAGAACAACAAGAAAAACTGCGCGGGTAGCGATGGCGGCGGGTACCAACCCACGTACTGAACGCTACCACTAAAATTACTGGTCTGCATAAGCCGCTTAGATTCACTTGTTGTTGTTTAGCAGTCATCCCACGATGAGATCACAACATAACGCATATGGGGAGAGAGACTGAACGTTCAAAAGGAGGGGCATCACCACTGCTCTGTTCTTCATCTTAAAGAAGACGAGACCAACAACAACAACAACAGCAGAGACGAACAATATACGATAACATTTAACAAATTCATAATGGTCACAGCTAAGATCACAACAATTACAGCGCACACGCTTACGTCACTAAACATGCTAAAGGTAGTAAGACCCGAATAACACGTCCGTTTTAGATACTACAGGCGAACATTAACGCTCGGAACAAACCATTTCCCTATTTAGCAGACAATGGACGTAGCAAATGACACTATGTATGTTTATCCTCGTATCATTTGTAACTCCGATATTATTAAAACCAACTGTTAGATGCCAAACACGTAATTCACCTGTGAACTTCGGTAATTTCAGTTCGTCCACAATGTAACCGGAAGCATACAATTACTAGTCAACAAGTTCATAAACTGCTTAATGAGCCATTAGTATGTGAGCACAGTCGAGCACCAAACAATTTATTTATTCCAAAGCTTAAAGGAAAACCTCGCTGACTAAATTTTAATAATCCAGTGAATATCCCACAATGGTTACGATATATGTTTTGTGTACAAAGTTTCGTGAATCTGCAAACTACACTAAAATTTCAGAAATGTGATAAGCAGGAACTCAGCGTAACGATAACTTTGTTTTCTTTAAATAAAAAAAGATATATATATGAAGAGCAGGATAGGGCATCATGCAATAGGGGCTATAAAAGCCACTTGGTTTTTTCAAACAAGAAATTAAATTTGAATGTTATTAAACTTTCGGAATTTTTAAAACGTACAGATCAGAAATCTAGTGCAGTTGGCGTTGTTACGTTCCTCCAGATTTCCAAAGGTGGAGCTATATGTGTCAGCCAAATATGTTTTTTGAATTTTATTAAACTTTTATTGAACGATAAAAAAGCAAGAAGCAATTTATTCTTTCATGAGGGCTTTACCTGCTTGAATGCTACATTTTCAATGGCACAGTACGAGTAAATCAGACTTCATAGAAGGCGTTAAATTGACTTAGATGACCGCCCAAGCGCCCAATGAGAGACTATTTTTAGTGTATATATGAGGATGGCGGAATGACGCTAATTTTACAGAAAAATCGAAAACACTAAGGGGTATCAGAGCACAATTAAGCTTAACAAGTTAAAGCATAAAAGGTATTGCATTTTCGTTATTTGCAACAAAGTATTACATGTGATTGCTTTGACAACCTTATTAGCAAATTAGGCATCGTTCAGGTAAAACAGCATTGTCAACATATGCACCACGTTGCAAGTAATCACACCATGGATTAGAATTTACTATGAATTTTGACGCGAATTTGTGCTAAAATTAGGCATACCTACGGTAGTCATACAAGTTAAAGTGCGGTCAAATAGGTTTTAAAGAACGATGCATACTGTCATTGCTCCTTATAATTTTTTCATAAAAATTCAATTTGTCGATGTGTCAGTATTTTTGCCATTAAAGCCTGCTTTACGCTGCGCGGCAAAACTTTATGTGAACTTATAGTATATGAATATTTATCTTTTACCTATCTAGCTTGTTAGCAAACAATTAATTATAAAGGATCGTTTTTGCGAGTTTCACTTAACTTATCTAACATCTAGGAAAAGATTATCTGCTATATAAATCTGAAAAGTCACACACAAAACACAGTCACTTGAATTAGATGCGACTAATAAGTCGGATTAATCTAACACAGTCTTTTATGGGCCCCTGCTGTAAGTTTGGTATATATATATATATATATATACATATATGTAGACATACATATATATATGCATAGCGATAGAGAGACGAAATCTTCGTGAGCAAACAGGAGCATGTCTTCCATAATGCGACACTGAGACATGCGTGAGAATATTCGATGCATTTCGAAGCTCATATGTCTACGTATGTGATCGAAACAGTGACAGCCTTCTCAGGCGAAACAAATGAGTTACGGAATTTAAGAACCCCGCCAAACAAAGAAAATAACTTCGTTTTAAAGAACACAAAGTAGAACATAAGTTTTAACTGTTTCTTGTGGTAGATAGGTAAAGCACATGATACGTATGCATGTATTAGTCAAAACCAGTAAATGTATTTACATTAACGAGACGGTTATTCGTACATTGTATATGTACAAAATGAGGCATATAAATCCGGACCTTTTGTATGTGCTACAAATGTCATTCCTGATGATCGCGTTTGTTTACCATAACTAACATCCACCACAATGACAACTTCAATTCAGAACTTAAACAAAAGCGTTTTTTTTAATCTGCTGATAACTTCTTAATATCAGCGATATTAGTAGGAGTAATTTCGTTAAAGTGTCGTAGAAATACGCTATACATAGCGTAATTCTATCTTAATTAAACCTTCGGTTCATAGCAAGTTAAAAGTCCTGAAATTGCAGGAGTTTATAACAGCCAAAAACCCTACTATATTAAGATTACTTCTGTTGGTGTTATAGTGATAATATATAATTGTGTAGTGCTCATTAGTAGTTCACGTTATCAGCCATCGGGAATAGTCACTCACCTGATTTCATAAAACAAAAAGAGAGTACAACTTTGTTATCGTTTTTCCAATGGTCGTTAATACTTTTTCACAGTTTTTCATTCATCTTTTTACCGAAAGAAGAAAACAGAACGAGTTAAGCACAGGAATACATGAGTTATCATATATATGTCGACTGGCGATTATGCATCCACGTATGGCCTCAACGATTCTGTGCTCTTGCATTGCTTCTACAACAGCGGAAAAAAATAATGCGCCTATGTAGAATAACTGCATCGAGAATTATGATACTCAAACTGCGCGACCATGTTAAGAAATCTCATCTAATACCAGTTAAGTTAATAAGTTATTGTTGTTACGGTACTCAGCGCTCTGACTTGACTCTGACGAAACAATCGGATGCAAGTCATTATTCTATTACATATAATAGTTATAATAACTTTATTAATCACACAAATTGCGTAATGCCCATGTATTGTCCCAACCAAAGGCCGGAGGTTGTCCGAGCCGCGCTGATCATCATAATGTACACTAGCACACGACAGACGGGCCCGTAAAGACTAAAAACGCGACAATGATTCTATGGAGGCGTGCATCGATGATCTCATAGCGATAACAGCAGTGGCAACAGTAATGAATATGTCGATCGATTTCCTAAGGTAAGTCGGTTAGCCTTAGTTTTATGTTTGTTATATCACGGATATGACACTGACTAACTTTTAATGCCTGTCGTCGTCTAACTGAAAGCTCTATTTCTCAGCTTTTTCAATTAGTGCCATATTATATAATGAACCATTAATTCTTGGCTGCGCGTGTATGTGTGCATATATTTACATCTGAACATTTAGGTAATAATAATAATGATAATATGTAATAAAACGACAATGTCAAAAACGGCAAATGCTCTGCGACAACAGATCCGGCAAGCAAGGCGCTTCATCATAGCACTTTATGCTACTACTGCCTTTAGATTTTCAAATGGTTTCGCGAGCTCGAAAGTTACACGCCGCCTGTGCCGCTAAAAAGAACTACAAGCACCACGCTGTTCTTTTGCTTTGATCGTCTTCAGTTTTGTCAATTATTAATACCACAATTGTTTTGTCTCCCTATTTAGACCTAGTGTCATAAAACTTGATGCGCTGTGTCGATCAGCCATAAACTAAGTAATTCATTGGTGTTCAATACCACAGTAGTATAATATTTACCACTACAGGAAGGCCCCGCTACGACTCGTAGATTTATCCAGGTTCTCAAACATACCATTATCAAATAATAGCAACTATCTGATGTTTTTGAAAACCAAATAATCTTCCATTCAAGCACAATGTTACATACGCATAACAATTTTTAGCCTCATAGTATCCAATAGTATAAGGCCAAATAAGGCCTAGTATGATTTTAACATGGTTATCCGCAGCATTTGAATTAGAGGCAGTCAGTTAAGGTTTATTATAACAGGCTAACAAGGCGTGGAACATATCCAATATAGTTTGTTTGCAGGACCATATTATTAGTGTGTGGAATCGAAGCAAGTCTGTATGTGTATATATACTAATCTAGAGAATGCCCGAAACCTATATATTGTGATTTGATTCTTTTAGATGTGAGTTGGTAGAAATTTTTAATTAGATAGAAGAGGCAACCAACGCTACAAGCGAGCAACACTGTACCGAATCAGGCAAACTTTCCTTTTGTTAATAAAATATATTTACTAATCAAATGTTAGTACATGCTTATGTTGAAAACATAACTTTATACTTAATTTGGCTCGTATTATATTTTAGAAAAGCTATTAGTACACTTCGCCTATATTATCCTGTACTGATTGTGTGTACGACAATTAACGGATAAAATATGGTCTAGGGCTTTGTGTGAGGCTTATTGCTTATTTTTACGCCTCTACTACAAATGTTGTCGACTTAAAGATGCCAAAATTGAACAAATTAGTAAATCGTGTAGATTTGGTTTAAATTAAAATAAAAAGCTGACTTCTGTTGTGTTTAGCCACCAACCTAATATCGTAAGTCGGTACAATTTCGAAACTCGTGTTCCGTAAATCAATCTACTAACTGTGGCATCGTTACTTCTAAACTTCAAGATTACTACTTTAGCTATAAGTCCTATTGCAGCGTCCACTTACATCTTTCTTATCTTGCGTTTGTCTGCTGAAGGGTGTTTGAAGGTGGTCATGTACTAAACGCATACATAATAATGACAGTAAGAGTCACTTAAGTTACGTGCATCGAGTGCGCTAACAAGAATTTGATTTTGCGCCTCATGCTTACATGTAATTAAACACTGTGTGCTCTGAATAGAGATTACAATATATATGCTTATCATAGAATTATTAATTTAATAGCTTTCTTCGGCTAAAATTAAACATTGTAGTCCTACCAATGACTCGTGGTCGAAACCTCAATCGAATAAAGTGTCGCTTGTACTAAAATAATGTTTTCTAAACAATAACTGAAGATTATAATACAATAGTTATTAATAGACTCAGCCGAAGTAGCGTTAAAACTCAGAGATCAGATTGTACTTTGACACAATACGACACTCCAAAGTGCTTGGTCGTATTGAAGCTATTTGTATTGTTTTGATTACGCTCCTAAATGTGACATACTCCCATTGATGTATCGTCCTGAGCCGTAATAGATGCACAGCTCATCCATCTCAAAAAAGCTGGCCGCTTGTTTAGGCATTATCAGGCAGTATTGCAATCAACAAGAATAGGCGATTTTGCCTACGCTATCAGGACGTAGTCGACAATATACATAATTCAGACACAGCGGGGTGAATGGACGAACGCGTCACTGCTTTTTTTCCTTTTGTCTCTTCCCGATTGTTCTTTCGTAGCCGTTGCAGGCGGTACACACTGCTTGCCCTTCCGCTTTTGACTCTGTCTCATACACTCTTCATTTGCGTCTTCTGATAGTTTTTTTAATTCTTACAACCTCGTCTTGCACCTCTCTTCAGGACCAGCGAAAGAGTTGCAACTCCTTAACTTACCTAGTCAGTTTCAATACGAAACTGACGAAAAACTGGCATCAAGGCGTTAATGATGGTGACTATTGACTACTACAAACAATACTTGACAGAATTGATCATTCCCTTTACAGGTGTAGAAACAACGACAATTATTCTTACGATCCAATAAGAACTTGATGCTTGTCTACCATGTAATTCTGTTACGAGCCACGCTAATGTTAATATTTCGAATTACCATCTTATTATTTTAGTGGGAAACCCGTCCTTTTTTAGCTATCATGTACACCGAGCTGAAATGCAGAGTACTGTTAGCAATCATTTTTAAAGCCATATAACTATAATGTAAGACTTAGTTTTTGCGACCATAGTAATTTCTCCGTTGCTGTTAGAATGAACAAGCAAAAACAAGATAAAAAAATACCATTTCTACATATCCTAAGAAGTTTTTTATATGTTGCTCCAAGCGATCTGACTAAGATCCAGCTACATGTGGTAGCCGAGCTAAGTGGTAAAGTGGTTCAGGTCAGCAGATAACAACAGCAGCGCAGATCATCAAATAAGTTTGTAGGTACTTATAGAATTGACAGCTCCGCCATAGCTGGTAGGCAAGAGCTGCCTGTTATTTAGCACCTCCAACTGCAACGACAGTCTTGCGTTGCAGAAATATATCTATTGAGATGAAACTGTAAAAATCACCATAAAAGAGTGGGGCTGCGCTAACAAAATATTTCTTTCAGACTAAAAAAAAAATATATATATATATATATATAATTGACAGGGAAGGTATGGAACAGTTGTAAAATTAATCGTAGATTGATTTTTTCTTTAATCGCATACTGAAGCGGAAGGCGGAAGTGAGCATTAGAGACATAATGGAAAATGATATAAAATATAGACATCTTGATCAACTCTCCTTATTGGTGAAGATAATTAAATGAAGAATTCAGATCAGACTAAATAGCGACACATGTGGTACCAAAATTTGCTCACGGTCATCTCTTATGTGCCTATAGGGAGGTGCTATGAAAATCGATTGTAATTTTAATAATATAAATGACATATAATATCACATTATGCATTCCTTGAGAACATTAAAATAATTAGCATTGTTTTAGTTAAGTTAATTTAACACGTATTTATCATGAATGTATGCATTTTTCGTTTCTAGCGGTCTCTTGAGGATAAATGTATGTTTGACTTCCACAAACGACTACTTTGTGATCACATCTAAAAAAATAGTCTATAAGCAGCCATCTGATGCTAATATTTAAACCAAGCTTGTACGACAATGTAAAATGGATATTACGAAATTAGATTTTATGAAAAACTGCTTCGAACGCTAAACAGAGACAATCGAAAAAGATAAATGTTGATGTAACACGAAAAGTAAATGCTAATTTATGGCATATAGCATTCTTGGTCGCATTATTTTTTAAAACGCTTCATCTGAACTACAGTGCGCAATTCTTTTATGACTTCATTGTTCGTCTCCTTCATCCGTTACCGAATATCGCACCAGCACCAGCAGTAGCAGCAGAAAAAGATTATCTGCAACAAACACGCACTTGTTTTAAATCGTGCATTGTTTACACTGAGAATGCGGATCACTCTGCTGTTGTTTTCCATTTTCTGCAGACAGACAACGTCGTCCGTGATCGGTCGCCACCGTCGCCGACGTAGTTGTTGTCGCTGTTGTAATGTTTGTGCTGGTCGTTTTATTATGAATTAAACATTACGATCCTATCCCTATTTCCTACGCAAACATCGTCTTCGTTCCCTCTTCTATTCTCCCTAGCATGGAAAAGAAGCAACGCATAGTATGTTGCAGTCTCCTAAAGGGGAAAAATGAAGAAATCAGGGTATATATATATATATATATATATATATATATATATATATATAGTGCGTGGGAGAGAGGTATAACCAGACGACAATGATAACGACCACGAGAATAGTGGTAGCAGAGATGACGTCTATTGGTGCCATTGATCGTAGTGATGATTGCCACGTTGATGATAATGATGATCCAGACAACAGCAAGTAACGTTTGGGGGCTACCGGCGGCGGCACAGCGCACGCTACGGCTGCTGACTGATCGACGTTTGTAATACTACGCACTTCACCTTGTGGCTCGGTTGTTTCGGACATGTCAATGATGTGGCTTCAGCACCGTCATCTTCGTTCAGCAACTATTGGAACTGCTCTGCTGTATATAAGCAGAGCTAGAACCAGCAGCACAGAGCTGTGGTTGACTGTTGATGGTTGGTTTTAGGGCGGGTCGGCAGACAAATACGCGCAGGGGCCTGATCAGCAAAAATAACATGTGACAGATAACAACAGAAAACAACAAACGAAGTACTATATGCACGTCTACATCGATAGCAGCAGATCCCGAAGAAGTATCGGCAAGATCTTGGCCTCCACAAAATCAGCGAAAGCTGAATACGACGTTTTCGTCTGCGATAGCAAATCGCTAGCAATAGCAGGGACAACAAAGACACCTAGATAAGAGCCGCCGCTAAAAATGCGTTTTAAGCAAAGGTGCGCGCTCCATTTCGTGTTATTTTCCCCCACCATTTTCCTTCCCTCTTCCCTTCTCTCCGCTACACATTCGTTTTCCTTGCTGCTTTTTTCTTTTTCTTGTTTTTCTGTCTGTTCATTTCCCTCTACCTTCCGTCCGATTTCATCATCTTTCTGACAGTATCCTTTTCTACTACTTCTTTCCTTATATACAGATGCCATTAATATTCTGATCCTAAGACTATCCTCCTGATGCCAATAGAAAGATATTCTAGTGGTGAGAATTTAAAAATCGACTGATGAAAATGCACGCTAAACATTTCAACACATAACTAACCAAAGGAGGCAAACGATCTATAGCAACGTACCACACGGCGTAGCGACAGAACAACCAAAAAAAGCGGAAAATCGTCGTGGCGTCACTGAACGCATGTTGCCGCTTCGTGTTGAAACTACCACAAATGTAAACGCAGAAAATGCATCACGCCCTCATCGCCGAACAAAATAACCTCTCTGGCTCAACCAAGGGTCGGGTACATATATATGAGGGGAACACAGACAGATTGACTGATACTGCCACAAGACTTTCTGTACGTTGCACAGAAATAGGGGTATGTCAACAACAGTTGACGAAAAATCGAAAAATGAAACGGCAATCGAGTTCGGGCAATGACTTTTCAGTTCGACATCAGCGACGGGACAAAAATCTACGACAGCAGCAACTACGACGATGGCCAGGGCGGACAGAATGACATTAGCCCACTTCTTGTGCATCTAGTATGTATTTCTCTGTAGATTTCGTTGCCTGTTTGATAGTAATAATAATGCCTTCCTTTGCGAAGTCGCGCTCCTGTGACACTTCATCCTTCCTGCGTTCATCTCGCCTATCTGTTTACCGCAAAAGAACTTCAAATGAAGAAAGACGTCTTAAAATTGGTGCTAGATAGAGGTACTACACACGCTGCTTCGGCACAGATCGAAGTTATGCGTCCGTGTAATGTGTCTAGTATCTAGGGAACAGTACTGATGAGGATAACACTACGGGGTCACAACGAGCTGAACCATTTGAGCCATTTGATGGATACAAGTCGACTTTTTCGAATGAAGGAATAATGAGGTAAGAACCTGTTATCTTAAAACGAGAGGTCCAGCAAACAGACAGCCAGATCAATAAAGAGAGATAACACACTTCGCATTAACTCCGCATATCTGGTGTAACTGCAGACGATTCATACAATTTTACGAATTTAGATTTTGATAACTTAGGTATGGTCACCTTTTTGCAAAAAACTGGATAATACATCACGCACTGGAAAGCGCGTGTCTTTTCCTAAGTGTTTGCCTTGACCGTATCAGGCTTACAGGAACTTAAAAATAGACTTGCTTCGTCCTCGTTCGAACAAAGGCCGATATTACTCATATACTAACTAATACTGTAAATTTTGTACAGTTACATACCTTCAAGTGCATTAACTGAATTTGCACCAAGGATTACGTAACTTTGCCAAACAATTACCATATCGTTTTATAAAAAGATCTTGAAGGTATTCCCGGTAAGCCTAACAAAATCATTCCGGCGTGACTTTCTTGTAACAATAAGTCCTCAGTACTACAGTGCAAAGGTGATCTGGGCAACTAGTTCCCACAGTGGGAAAGCAAAAAGCGCTACAAATGAATTAATTTTTAAAAATACACTAAAACATGCTATAAGCCGCTTCGACTGAAATGGCATCAAAATGTATGACTCATTGTATTTACCATAACTGGCGTTAAAGCACCCGATCAGAGATATAAGACAAAAAAGTGCCGTTAGATGTGCGCTCAGGCTCGGCGCAGAAAAGGATCTATGCCCGGATTAGTTGCTTGTTAGGCATACATGAAAGAACTTGTTTAGTTTAAATATCTGATACATAACATGGAAAAACAATCAATTTAATGAACCTGTACGTATTATTACCAAAATCTTCAATCACTTTCTTTTCCAGATAGAGAAACCTTTTAGTTCTGGATATCAACGCTGTTACCCTGCTAGACTTATGCTACGACTAACTTAGTTGTTAAGTTGACTGTACAAAAGCTACACTAAAAATAAGCCTGGTTTTATTGCTTACGGTGTGTTTAAGTTCCGGCACTAATGAAACTGCTGTCAATAAACTTGACAATGCCTTTATTCTCAGTTCTCCTATGAATAGGACAAGTCTAAATTGTTAGTTGCAGGAGTATCTTCCTCGTTTCGCATCAAAAGGCTTGACATAAATCGTATGCGTATGCTCTGAGTGGGTATTTTTATTATGAATCCATAATTGTTGCTTGCATTAGGAAACATTGTTTGCAACCGTACTATGCTAATCAAACATTTATGAGCAAATGTGTTACACACAATTAGGCATTCATTTTTATGTTGTTAATCAGCAAATTACATAAAACATTCAACAGTTCCATTGAGCTTATAATACGCCAGCCAAATCAATAATATTTCTTCCTAAGAAGTATATTCTGTACTAATTAAAGCTACTACTTATGTTCATCATAGTCCGATGGCATACTTCCCGTATAGACTCTAATGGCAACATCAATCATTATACGATAGTGGTAATTATTTGAGAAAATGGCTGGTACAATGTACAAGCCCGTTGACTGTATCCATAGGTCTTTCTTTTTCGCCTGCAATGCTGTGATGACACAAAATATCAACTGTAGTACATTGTCATTATCGTATATTAGAAACCGGTAAAGTAATAATAATAATTATTATTATGATTGTTATTATTCTTATTTTGGAGTCTTTGGTTTGAAACCTGAGAGCCGTACGCAAATCAATGCGATTTGTCAATGTGGTAATTAAAATTGTTTTTTAAAAATCTTGCCTATGGAACCTCTCAGATAAACTGTGTAGTAGTTTACCACTCTCAATATCACACGAATTTTATACAATTTATATATATTATGAATGTATCTTGCAGATTGTCCGTTCTTTCACATCTTATACTAAGCTATTTCGTAAACACAGGAAATTAAAGTAAGATTCTCATTTACTTTCTCTACCTTTATAACTTCTTCCCGCTGGGAGCAAAGAAAGTTTCCTTACACATGATCTGTCTCTCAACAAGAACTTCGTTATTTGGCGGGAATGCCGTTTGCAGTAGCCATTCTCATTGACAATACGGCCAATATCATTACACCATGTATTTCCATGTAACAGCTGTTGCAACGGGGCGCGAGAAGCATTAAACCAAACAGGTGCGACCTGTAAACTGTCTATACGCGCCCACAACGACACTTCTACTGGACGCGGTGTTATCAGTCCACATTCAGCAAATCACCCGGTTGTGTCAACATTAGCAAAAGTACATTGTATTGTATTGTAGAGGCAAGCAGGCACGACTATTATGAAGAATTTTATTGTAATACTTCTTTAAGCATTAGTATTACGTAAAAATTGACATGAACATAACTAATCAATAACAGTTCTTTCTACATTTGTCTAATTATTATTACTTTAACTTTCATCTTCAAAACTTATTTTTGCAACCACTGATCACCGTACATAAAACCGTGTCAGAAACTGAACTTTAGTTTGACGATAAGGTTGATGTCTATTTCAGCTGTAAATAGAATAAATATAATTTTGTAATTGAGATCGAGCGTACACAAAAGGAATATTAAACTTGTATATGCAATTTCTATCGAAATCCTGCCATCATCGGAGTAAAACTCCCTTTGCATCTGTATTGGGCTCTACAGGTTGTAGTTTAAATATCCGACCCTTGTTAGATGCCGGTAGACCTCATCTAGCATAAAGTGATCAAAATCATTTTCTAATCGATTTCATATTTGGGTCGTAATATAGGATCGGCGCCATTAATATAGTTTAGTTACCTCCTTTTTATGGTGCAATATCATCAATAGGTTATTGTTCACCGTAAATATAGACACAAAAATCGGATTCTTCGAAGACAATCAGTGTACTACCTCCATCCTGCCGTCCCAGTAGTATCACTGAGCATATAACGGCATCGTTTAAACAGCGTCATATCGTTGCGATATTTACACAAAGGTGCATTAATTTTCGTTTGAGGATCCTCGTTTGCTCACTTACGGCGAAAGCGCTTAAAACGCCACTCCTTTATCCGTCACGAATCTTGAGGGACGCGAAGGGACCTGACGCACCAACAACCAATCGAGGAATTCAATGTGAGCTTAATACATCTCTACGAGTTATTTAGCCGCTTAATCTATCACGACAACCCGTGACAGCAGCTTGGTGGGTAAGATCTTATACCAGTTTCGTATGGCAGAACAGTTCTTGAAAAACTTTTACAGAATAAAGCATATACAGTTTTGGCCATTTCGTGATTATCGTACGTGAGACAAACGAGGGTTGATTACCTCCTTGGACATTCCACTAGCTGAAACTATGGATTTCGATCGATCCGAGGCAATTAATGTGAAAGCACTACATTTGCTGTATAGGAGGAATACAATCGTCTATGGCCAAGTAAGGGTACAAAAAATTCTGACGTAGTTTCTTAACTCGAAATAGTGTAACACGTTTAATAACCAACTCTTATTGTTTTATGTATTTTGCGGAGATAACTGTACTTAATAGTACCATAACAAGCTAAAAAAATTATAATTACTTTCAAGCGGTGGACTTAGATGTCTATCATAAGATTAAACTATCTAAGGAGTTGTCAGTTTGCATTCTAATAATGCGAGACCGTCACACTAAATCTAGCTAAACTAGCACTGAATAGCTATCCAAATTAACCTTCAAAGAAGATTTTTTATAAATGGATTTATCGCATGGGATGTCGGTCGTGTTATTATTTGATAACAACAAACGTAATAATTTGAATATTTTGTTGTTTAGACTTAAATACTCCTATTGGATAATTGAAGTATTTAAGTCTAAACAAAAGAGTTTTCACACATTATTCTGCCTAAATAATGCAGCAATGTCCTTATCACAGAAATAATAGACTTCATTCTGTGAGATGAAGTGGAACAAACTAAACTGAATTCAACTTTTAATGCTGACCCGTTTTGATAAGTTAAATAAACAAGTCGATATTTCTGGTTTGCTTTCGATGACAAGGGCATTTATTGTTATCTTTCTATGTCTTTATAAAATGTACTAAGCCCACTATCTTGGATCCCCACTGTGGACTCATTCAAACCCCATCAATCACCACTCGTGTTGAAACAGAATTTAAGCACCTCAGAAATGAAATGGGGTAAATAATATAGATTCACGGTCAAAGGCAATCATTCCACTATTTTTTATGTTAACAAAAACTTGACTACTATTATCTAGAGTATGAAAAAAGAAATTTCCGATCTTTTCTTTTCCTCTCTAAGCAGAATCTCTCGATATGAGCGCCATTAAGTTTACGCTACAAAACCGTCAGATGCCAAACAATCATAACCTCAATTTTTGACGACGGGTACATTTTTGTAAATACATCAGTAGGACATCGGTAACAACAACGCATATGCCTTTATATAAACATGTACTAAAACAACGTAGACATATGTGCGCGTGGGTCTATTAGTTGCTTTTTTGAAGCCGTTTTGTTTCGCAATTTATGGAGTATTCTAAAAATTCGGTTTCGGTGTGAAAACGCAGTTGTACACTTTCCGAAAATGTCACGGTGGCGTACCCCTGCGCGCTTTTTATGCCGTACAGAAACTTTCGAGATGGCACATATAAACCAGCAGTAGCTTATAATAACTTTTAGCTTAGCAGTAAAATTCTTTTTGTCCTATGTCCGCTGTCATTACCGCTCAGTCCCTAGTTCCGAGTAACAGCGATCCAATAGGGCTGAGTTGTTCATTTGCTTCTTTTTAGCAGGACACTGTTCTTTTGGCTAATAGTAGTAGCTGTTGTTGCCGCCGACTCGAACGTCGATAGAGTTGAATGAATGAATCAATCAATGAAATATAATGCTGAAGTGAGCCAATGGATACAACAGTCATTGACGTTGTTGCTTGTGCTGCGCGGCCAAATTACGAGGCCACTGCCAGTGGGCGCGCTTTTCATTAAAAGTATCGACATCACTGTTTCGCGGTGCTATGTTTTTTTGAAGAACGTCAGATTCGCTCCACGGTATGGTAAAGAACACACTATAGGTGGGTATCAAAGATAGCGAGCTAGAAAGGAAACACAGAGTGCAGGTAGCAGCGTTAAAAATGGCAACGAACTACATCCGCATCAATAATTGATGTGGCAACGGCAGTAGTAAAAGCGTTTCCTGGTGTACGGCGAAATCCATACGAAGGTCAGTTTTTGAATTGACAAGGACAAATTATAAGTACTGTACCTTTTCCATTAATCTATTGTGTAGAAACCAATAGATATGCTATCTTATAATAACTGCGTAAATTTAAACGTAACTGCTAAAACGGTGCGACGTCAAACAACTACCCAACGTAGTATTCTATTAAGTATGGGGTGCATAAGAAGTTGCCGGCCAATTTCGTCTCGCCCCCATACATCCGTAAATAAACAAAGGCTAAGAGATCGTTGAATGATAAATACAGCAGCGTTTGCTTTTCGTAACAACCTACTATTGAAATGGGAAGTTGGTTACGATGACTATCTACAAGTGTCACGCAGAATACGAACGACACTTCTTGGTGGCGTGGAAAACACTGAGGCAATTGATTAAGAAATTCGACCAACATTAGAGCGCGGGAAGCAATCAATCCGCTTGACATCATGTTCCTAATCGCCGCCTAGATGCTTGGACTCCTTTCAATGTTTCTCTATGGGGCTATGTGAACGACAAAATTTATAAAACGAAAACAATTGACGACCTGAAGCACAGTATTTATGAAGTGGTTGGTGAAGTCGGCCTTAAACTAAGCAGGGCGCAAAGAAAGATCGAGTTATGCAAGCGATTTCTAAGAGGACAGTTGGTGGGCATGGTAATGCAAATTAAGCTCTCTAAGATAACCAGACGTAAGAACAGAACTCGTTTTTGTTATTCATACCGAGAACATTGGAAGTGTCCAGCAATTTCTTACGCGCCCTACAGTAGCTAGATCTTAGCAAAGTTGACTAGCTCTTAAACTGAATCAGACAGATGAAAAGAACAGTTTAATACGAAGAAATACGATGAAAAAGTAATGAAGAAATAACTAAATAAATATCGTAAATAAACCTGCGTGGGAAAAGTTTGAGAGAGGTTATGAAGAGTAGACGCCACATAGTATAGAACATTGTTTAATGATCCGGCCTCATCACGTTGATTAAAACTGAGCACAAGTCAATAAGACGTTTCTGTTTTATGCAGCTACTATAAATCATATAGTTAATACTACAACTAGTCAAAAGAGTATTAAGAGAAAACCGAAGAAGAATAAAGGAAAGCTCTCAGCATATGTTTAAAATATACAATATATTATAATGAAGGTTACGGCTGAAAAGACTATGGCGGGCTGAGCTAATATAAATCGATGAATTATTATAAAACTCATGCGAATGGTCGAATTGTTCTGCGTTTCGACTCAGCAGTTTGTCGCTAGCTCCTTTTCATTACGACTGAAAAAGAACAGTTTCTACGATTCAACACAAAAATTAAGAGTAACTAGACAGAAAACATTTCGGTATATTGTGAACAAAGGACCTCTGAAGGCATTGATCAGGAAACTATAGCCAGAGGTCGCTGCTAGTCGTTTGCTATAGAAATGACGCATAAGCAGCTGCTGTTCGCTCGACGAACCATGCGCATTCACATGGCCTATACTCTCTTGAACAGAAAACAAGTGTGTGCCTTTCAATCAAGCTATAAATTCATAGAAGAACTTTGGTGATAAAGAAATACCCAGATCCTTTCATAATTCTACGAAAAAGTCGCACTTCTTTGATCCCTCTGACAATCTTTTTTTATACGTTGGCTGCGATAACGAATCCGGAGCAGATGACTACAGATAAGAATGGTTAAGTAGTTAATTATCGAACGCTTACCCAGGCACCGGTAGTTTACGGATAACATACCATTATCAACACTGATAAGACGAACATTGCATAACATTAGCTTGTCTGAAGGAATATAGCGGGACGAAAAAGTGAATAACATTCAAACTGCACTCCGTTAACAGATGAAAGGATCCGGGTAGTGCACGCCGTAGACAATTTGGACAGCTGTTACCAGCAAAAACGCGTCTGGAGCACAGTGGGGCCACACGTAACCTAGACATAGACTAGGCTAGGTTGTCCGTAGAGAAGAATCCGGCGAGCGAATGACGTCGAACGGAGAAAAGCTCTGTTTCGATGGCTGCGCCCAATACATCAATTCAGGCGAAAACGAATGGTTGTACTTACAATGAATACCAGAAGCATTTGTTTTTATGAAATATTTCCTGAAAAGGAAACGGTCAATGCTGCCTCCAGATATTTTGAATTTGCAAAAAGCCCTTTGAACGTCTGACATGACAGCATGCACACTCAGTAACAACACACGATTCCATTCCCATACGTTGACCATGAACGGAGTCGCGAACAGAAATGAAAAATGCCTTTATTTCCCTTTCCTTGGCAGTTCAGATCCCTGTGACTTTGATTACTGCTACGCCCTAAAGGGGGCGATAAGTGGCGTAATGTATATCACCATCAATAACGAGATAGTAACGCAAATCACATAGGTAAACAACAAGGAAGAGAACATCTAAGATGCAATAAAAGGTCGTTGTTCTAGCTTACACGGTTTTTAAATTAATCTAGTTTTTGAAACTTCATAATGATTTAGTACAGCCAAATATACAAAATGTTTGTGAACCACTGCAGTACTGTTTACTAGTAGCTTTATGAAAAAATTCACGACGAACTTGTCCTTGAGTTCACGCTAGCTTCACGGTGCCACACATACAACTATTAACAACGAGCAGAAAAAAGAACTTGACTTATCGGGAAACAAAACAACATGAGAAATACATTTGTTGTGTTAACTCCGTTATTAGTAGCCGGAGAAAAAACTGAGTTTGTACAAAATACACAGACAACTTCGAATTCTTCCAAAAAGGCTATAATAAAATTGCTCGGGCCACAATTTGAACACGCCCACTAGACGATATTTTATAAGGCCATCTGCATGTTTTGTTTTGAGCCGCTGTTTCTACAAAAGCGCAAAGGCTGCTTGTGATTGTGTGTGTCTCACAGAGACAGTGCCTGTATGGCTGCGCATAATATTCCAGTATGACACATTGACAACGGAACGATTATTGGTTTGTGAACACGATTCCACGAATGGCATCAAACCGAAATGACACCCATATCGACTAGTATTCTATAAAGTACTTTTAGTCTGTGACATCACGGTATAGTCATGCTTAACATTTATACCATTAAACAATAGAAACAAGAGCAGGCCCTGAAGTTGAGAGATTAACATTAAAAGTGGATCTAGAACTCCTCAAATATACTAATAAAAAATACACTATCATCATTACTACAATATAACACATTTCTCTTGGCTGTGTGACTTCTAACTGGGCCTTAAAGGCGTTCAGCTATTGCAGTAGGCATTTGTTGAGGAGAGCAGACACTTCTGCTTCTGAGTGACCAGTGAGAAAACGCCGTACTGCTGCGCTATAAGCAGGTCAGATTAGTCACACACACCTAATAATGAACGACCCTGTGAGGCACCATGTAATGTTCGGCCACGTCTCATTTATAAACATATACAGCGAACAACTTTTAGGCATCACAAATGAGATATCCTTTGGTACAAATAAAACTATTTAATTCAGTTAACTATACACCTCCAAATATGTAAACATTTAATTTAATCATCTCATAATGGTTGCTATCGTCCGTATTGATAATACCGTTATAGTTCTTCGTAATGGCGGTACTAGCTAATTACTGGATCGGTAGATTACAACAATAACATCAACGGCAACGGCTGCAGAAGCAAGGGCTTTGTCGTAGAGCTAAATTCATGGAAATAGATTTTCAGCAACCATTAGAGAAATAATAAGCCAGACAATTATAAGAAAATATGTGCGCAATCACTATTATCGCTGTATAACGCTGTGCGAAATGAAACACATGGAGTATAACGTACAATGGATTTTCTTTCATTGCCCCCAGAATGGCTCTTATTATCACACTTGCACAGCAACGTATAGACGATTTTCAATTAGTATTTAACTTAACCTGTAGAAATGATCACTTGATGAACATTACATTAATAGAAACTTATTAGTAGAAATTATTATTTTTATCACAACTCCTCTGCTTTCAATGACTCAACAAATAAAAAAGGATCCTTGTTTTGATCATTGGATTTTACTGTGTGTGCTAAATCCTTGCGACGCACGTCTGCGTCTGAGGTATGATACACAAACAACTTATGCGGCGCCTGTTTTATATTCAAGGTATATAGATAATGACACAGAAAAAGAAAAAGGCTAGTTATCTCGACTATTATAGACCTTGATGGCATTGACTACAGCATTATTTACTTTAAAGAATAACAACAATAATTATACTAGTAGTAATAATATGAGACTCTTACATTTCTGAGAATGGCCAGTCGGGCGAACCGGATGATACGAAGGGATGTCCAGCTGAAGGTTTCAACAATATTACACAAACCATAAAATGCAAGTAGCGATGACGAAAACCGATGAATCTTTCCGACAAGATATTTTTAGCTATTTACGAGCATATCCTTGCGTTCAATTTTGTTGCCTAATGACGGACAACACTTTCTTTTTCATAAAATCACACACGATCACAGAGTTATCCATAGGAGATGAAGAAACACCGCCTAAACACAAGGGATACAACAGGCGTTTTTTGTGTTTAACCTCCCCACAGGGTAGACGACGATGCAGTTAATGCCACAACAGCAGCAGCAGCAACATGAACTCCATAGGACGCAGGCAACAAACATCGGAGTAGCCATTAGCAGTTACGTCATCATACCATCACATGTCGGCAGATTCATCTTTATTGGAGTAGTGGATATATAGATATTGAAATATATGGCATGGCACATCTCATAGCCTCGCTGAA
Organism: Varroa destructor; assembly: GCF_002443255.2. Classification (NCBI taxonomy): domain Eukaryota; kingdom Metazoa; phylum Arthropoda; class Arachnida; order Mesostigmata; family Varroidae; genus Varroa; species Varroa destructor. The sequence continues at coordinate 55,463,310 of NW_019211456.1, read as the reverse complement.
CAACACCTACAGTTGTCCGATTTAGCCACGATGGCTAAAAAGTCGTTCAGAGGTACCAATGGAATTTGCCGTTTTCTCAAGGAGGAGGAGGAGGAGCTGTTCTTGGGAGCAAAATAGTCGTCGCTAGTTAAGGTGGTCCGTCCCTCCATCAGACAAACAGGTCCACAGGCCTACACGCAGGTCGACTGGTGGACATACGGAGTCCGTCGTCCGCCGATTGCTTCTTCGATCGCTGCCTCTACCGCCGCTGTTGATCGGTCGATCGGCTGGGCTCTTGGAGGCACCCCCAGCTCCCCTCCCTCTTTTTCTTTTTTCTTAAGGTGCAGATAAATCTCCACAATCAGCACACACACATGCGCAACGAGCACACGGAGTACACTGTCTTCAGGCCTAGAACACTCTCCTACACTCTAATCCATCGGCTTCACTTACACGCTGAGAGTGGGTTCCGCGAAGGTATTTTTTTGGAGATCTTTGCGGCCATCGTATCCAATATGTGTGTGTGTATGTGCGTGACGAGGTTCGATTTGACTGACAGTCCACTTAATATCGGGCTAGTAGATTCGGCAGAAGATTTCAATATCTAACAGTTCACAGAGCACATATAGACACACAATAGCACAAAGATCAAGTAGCAGCGATATAGCCTAGACGACTGCATGACAGGCAAACCGTTACACCACAATATTGCACGCTTTTATCGACTACATTGAACTGATGCTAGAATGCCATTGTGGAGTCTTGACACGTGCTGACTCAACACTTGCGCGAATCAGAGCACTTGCCACTTACCAATCGTAAATAGTCCCGCGAGAAACGTGTATTCCCAAGGTGGCCGAAGACAAATAAAAAGAGGAAAAGAAACACAACAGGAACCTCGTAACGCTGCCTACTACGCAATATAAAAATATACCCATAGAATGTGCAAGTAGCCGCGAAAAGGAGGTGAGATTAGCGGCTACATCTGGAAGAAATGCGCGCCATATTTTAGATGATCTGTACAGTAGCAATCCGATCCCAACTACTCCATAAATAGAATAATACAAGAACGAGGTGGTAAGCAATCTATCGCGGTTTTACCGTCTGATCTGTTGCCAGTGTTGTATCTCTCAGGTAACAGACATTTCCTGTCGTTGCAAACATCTCGCCTGCTGTTACAGATCTTCTGTGTTGATTTCGACAGGCTCTATCACTTAAATCGATCTTAAAAGAGTGTCGAACAGCAGAAATCAACTATCGCACAATCAGCAGTTTTATCGCGTTGTTAAATCCCGTTCAGCTTTTATCGATATAGCCGAGATAGCACCGGTGATAGCACTAACTTGAGTAGATCGCATCGCATTTCTCTTGTCGCTTCAACAACCAGTGGGCAAATAGCTGATATATCGGCACCAACATGATTAAGTTCGTTATTATGGGCACCAACATCGATAATTTCGTCTTTATAACCTAGTTAAGGCAACTGATCGCCTTCAACGTAAAATCAACCTGAAGGAGCTCATTCGATCGGAATTACGTAGATCACCCAGCGAACGACACTTCCACAGTTACGACGTTTTCGCCCTGCTCAAAATGCTGGTCCTGCGAAACCAAAGACACCATCACCCTCATTCTCATCATTCGCTCGTTGGTGGCTACTTCTCTTAATTTTTATGAAACGCAGGATGCATCGCGTTGTCAATCCAACAAGTTTCAGCAAAGATGATGAATATAAGAATGACGATGATAATAATGTTACGATTAAAAGGCGCCACCAACAACTTTTGTCTGATTCGCTTGGCGAAACCAAATTTAATCTACCGTTTAGCAGCGACTTCAGAGACAAATATCGATCGATGCCGATTTTGACGACGACAACCAAGGTGGCGGCGGCGAGTGCAGTTACTTATGCAACCATCACCGTTATGTACAAAAACCGATTGATAAAGGACAGCGACATAGACGTCGGCAGATCGAGATGTACCGCATTGCCTTTTACGTTGGACGTCGGTTCAACTCTAAAGTAACAATATCTAGACAGCATGTTTACAAATAAAGCGTCTGTCTATCACAATTAGAACGCTATACCCCAACGTCTTTCTGCGCCGGTGTTTCCCAATTTCTAGTTTCTGTATTGATGCAACAACAACGAAGACGCCGTGAGAAGCGCTGATTTTGCGGCCGGCGCCGCTGCTGTCGCCACCAACAGCAGCATCGCGCCGCCTCTTCTTTTTGCAGCGACGGATGGACGCTACGAACGTATACGATCCATAGCATTAACCGCGATATTAGTAGCAGCCCGAGTATCAATAACGATTTTCGCTCGCCGTAGAAGACTCCACGCAGCGGCCGTGGAAATCAGAGCTACACACAGGAACAGCAGCTGTTCGAAGATTGAGAGTAGGAAAAAAACGTCAAGGAAATGCTGGCCACAACTGTGTAGAGCAAGAGAACGTGGTAATAACATCGTATCGACATCAACTAACTAACAACTATGCACCACTCGGCGATCGAATCATCCATTTATGGCTTTAAATTATTCCGTACAGAATAAGTCACTTCATCACACAACATTGAAGTAGATTTCCACCAATGACAACGCTATACAGCCTTCTGACGCGAAGACAGCGCAAACAAACAGAATGAAACGTCAAGCCGTCATATTACATAAAGATCTTAGTAAAAATAATGAAAGCGCCCGTTCACAGATATACCCATGAAAGTAATTGAGAGACATAAACCGCTCCGCATCTGTTACATAGTTATAACAAGTAGACACAGACACACATTGCCACGGACTGTCTGTCGTGTCTGTGCATAAGTGTTTTCGAAATTTCGCAATGTTTACTCTCGAAGTATATGTACATGCTAAACGCACACAGTCGTGCATGACTTCTGTCGCGATCCTGGATAGAAAAGGGGATAGGCGATAATACACACACAGCCCTGCAGATTGCACCGCACCTAAAGAAAACGAAGACGCGTCATGGCATAATGGTGGTGATAGAAGCAAAAAATTATCATCACAGTCAGACAGATCTCAGATCTCTATAGTGATGATGATGATGATGATGAGAATGGCCTGTTTGTCCTCCTTTTTTGCGGGTCCCTCTGTATCTGCCTTGTTTTTCTACCTGCGGGCGCTGTTGTTACTTCTGCGGTGCGTGGTGCTCAAACGACGGCTGCAGGCTAACTAAAAACACTACTATAAGAACAGTGGCTCTTGAGCAGCGGCATCAATAGGCTTCAAAGTATAGGAACAGAAAAAAGGAGATAGAGGGGACAATCTGAACTGAGCCTTCGCTGAAGCTTTGCTGCTCCTCTACTCTACCATCGTTCCGACAACGACGACGATGATCGGAGCTGTGTTGTTGTTGTTCTTCGTGTTGCCGTTGCCGCTGCGCTTTGAGTAGTCGTAGGCCGCCGTGAGTAGCAGCAGACGACAACATCGCTGTTCAGAGAACTGCTGCTGCCTGTAGTGCTCGTAGCGATCATCATTGCCGTGGTAGCATGTAGATAACAGCAGTAGCGGTGGCGCTTCCGAAAACAGACCCTCCTCCTCGTCGTCTCAATTCCTCTCGCCACCTCCGCTAATCTGATCGTCCAGCTAACAAATAATGGGTAAACGTCGCCGCCGCCACCGCCTAAACCACCGTAGCCATCAGCGCGACCCCTGACGCTGCCGTCACTGCTGCCGCCGCCGCTACTGCAGACGCAACTGCAGCAGAAGTAGCGGAGAAACACGAGGAGGATGATGTTGATGATGGGGGGAAAGGGTAACGAAATCGCTGGCCGATATCAGACGGATGCAGGCGAGAACGCGCGCGCGCGAGAGAGATAGGACAAGCATTCAAATCGAGATACCCGGGCTAAAAATCGGACGACCAATGTCGAACATGCTCTCTGCCAGATTCTTGTTTTCTGTTTGATAAAGTGATGTAGACAGCTCTAGTTATTACATAGTAAAGTTCAGTCGATTTTCCCTAGGCTCATAGAACGTCAAATAACGGTAAATGCGATAGGAAAGGCTGCGAGAAAATGAACAACGAAATAAATTAAACTTTTCTTTCTTCTTCGTGCATTTTCTTCTTAAAAAAAGCTTCTTTAATTGCTAAGATTTTTCTATGGATCGTGCACGGATCACCAACCAAAAAGTGTCGCGTTTACTAAATTCTTCAACAATTAGGGTTGATTAAGAAATTTAATTCGAATATATTTGACGTTGTAATATTGAAATCTGATGACTTGTATGATGACAAAACTTGCCGTATCGCAGCGCCATGGAAATGTTTTATAGAGAAAAAGCTAAAAATGTCAGTAACACTAAAAGATTGCAGAATGTTTAGTAAAATCTCGGTTGGTTTATTATGACTCCCCCAATTAAATAATTCTTATTAATCTATATGCTACCACGGTTTCCATATCGTGAACAAACTGAAAGTGTTTGCCTGAGTACCTAAATAAAATTATTCGTAATGGCCCTATCTACCCATGAGGCCATGGCTAAATTATACACGACGAAACACATAAAAAAAAACACTACACTGAGCAGGAAGACTCGCCGACCGTACCTGCAACACTACTTTTAAATTTAAATTTATCGTAAACGGTTCAAATAAGAAATAGTACAGAATGTGACTTTTGCAGTCTTTAATGTAATGTTTAGTTAACGCGCAATGGGTCGATTTCAATAAAAATCTGTCAGTCCAATATATACAATAAAACTGATTATTTTATTATTAACGGTGCTAGGTAAACGACCGTATCTTTACGATGAGAAAAATGTGCGTTAATAGCCTCTAATAATTAAGCTAAAGCCATTTACTCAAGTTTTGTCAATACATCAGTTATATTGGTGGGCACTCCATATCCTCTGCTATACAATTGAGACGTAAACGTTTAAAGTATCTTTTTCGTTGAAGTTTTCATTAGCTCTGATCTGAGCTCATTGAGACAAGTATATTCTAATCAAATGATATATATATATATGTCTAACAGTAATTTTAGTAAATGAAACAGCACTGATATTTAAGCTTGGAACAATTTTTCTTTGCAAAATCTAAAATTGAAAACAGAATGAAAAACTCAGATATATTTCCTCTGTTACACTGGTTTGTTTGTTTTGAAAGTGAAATCCAAGTTGATCGACAAGCGGTTTTTTATTTTCCGACCCCTAGAGCGGTCTGTATATTGTATGTGATGTTGCACTAAGCATTGCATTCCTTCAAAAATGAACCTGATGTATTGGGTTTCCCCGAGCTAGGCTGCCATTATGTTTTTCGGGATAACCCTGCAGCAGATAATATATCTAGAGCAATTTCAACTACAAGTATGTATGATAGACATCATCGCGGGTTGGAGAGGAAATAGATAACTAACAGGAAACAGTCATGAATATGGATACTGACAACGAACGCCTTCTGTTTAGGTTCAAAACCGTGCTACCTAAAAATATAAAATAAATTGCTGATAATCACTTGGCTGCATCCAAGATGCTAAGGTTTTGTAGGGCTTCCTGCAAAGTATGCAGTTACTGAGAAGACGCACTCGATGTCCCGATGTTAGTTTTTATTCGATTTCTCAAATTTTGTAATATGAAGCTTATATAATTTACCTATCTTTTGCTCTACTTTGCGCTTAGATCGCCGCAACTTCGGTACGCTGTGAGCCATGTGTCCACTAAATATAAATATGTATGAACGGTTTAGTTGCCTACAATGCGTTAGCCTTTAGACATTCATACGCAGTAAAGGAGTCCCGGGTAAACGTTTCTTTTTTTCATAGAAAAAGAATCTAACCCGAATGTACTTTTAAAAAGGTTAAACGTAAAAATAAGAATAAGTGGGAATCGCCGTATGAGACACGTTTTGTATAATTTCAGCTGGCAAGGAAAAGACTCTAAAGAATGGTTTATCGACACCAAAATTATGAGATTGTAATAGCCAAGTAAGATACGCCACGTTTTTACTCTGTTGCAAATGTAGCCATTATTTTCAAGAAAAACATACAAAAAAAATCAGGAGAATCCCTATACTATTATACAAGGCTAGCGGTATTCAGTCTCAATGTAAGCGCGTTTCAGGTCAAACAACTTGCTTTCCTATTCTTCCTACACCCAACACTTATGATTTTTTCACTCATTCATCAGTAATATTTATTAAATACGACATCATATATTAAACACCCATCCAGAATATTGCTTTTCACAAGAAAAGTACTTGCAGTCGCCAGTAAATCAAATAGAGTGGCTCAACATATATGTCACTGTTACGGGAGGGTTTCCATTACATTTTTTTGGCCGCATTTATGCCAGATACACGCATAGCTGTACCTCAAAAGAGTAAATATGAAACTAGCTCTGTATCTCGTTGCGTTGTTATATGTCAATAACGACAACAATTAGGCAGTACGCTCGGGTTATCTTATATTAGGAAGACCCACATGTGGAGTATGTATTAAACCCAGATACACAGTTTTGTCATTCTTATGATGTATGGTATCAAGGTCGACTGCTCTCTAATTGCAAAACCGTGTTAAAATTTACATTTCACTATAACATGGTGTAACGGAGGAAGGCATTATTAATATGACAAAAAATAAAGCTTACGACAAATCAAAAGTTCACACAAATATAAAAATAAATTTTTTAAGACTATTTGCTTAACAGCAGATTTTCAGCAAATGTCTTTCCAGAAACGGTCCTGAGAAGTGGCTCTACAAATAGGATTTACAATGTAAAAAAATTGTAGTGCAGCTACTATTATAATTATTGTAGTTCCTACTGAAATTAAGTTTTCTTGTAGTTGACTACGACTCATAATTTTACAATAAAGTTAGATGTACCTATAATTTAATCTTTCGGTTGCATTTTTTGATTTACAATAGCAGTAGCTGTTGTAATGATTTTAACTAGTTCTCCAATTCAGATCATTCTTCATGTACGTCTGTGTAGTTGCCTCCGTCTAGTCTCAATTTCTAGTCTTGCCTTAAGAAAAGAATATCGAGGGCACACTAATCAAAATGTTATATTATTTATTATTATAAACAGGAGCAACAGTTATAAAAGGAAATACTAGTTACCAAACCCTTTAGTGTATATGTACATATATAGCACCATCTACTACTAACTACTATCAGATCACCAGATACAGTTTAGGTAGTCAGTTGAACAAATAATTGGACTTAAAATGCTGTTATTCAATTTTAGAGTACTCAAGCTAGCTCTGTGTAAATTTATACAACCTGTAATTTGTTCAATGAGCCTTATATGCGGCGCTAGTTAGCTCGAACGTTTCTGTTGTAGATACGCATATGCATTTTTAAATGGAACGTCAGTTAGCTATATTTCGGAAAAATGAACCGCATGTTTTCTACCTAAATGCTCCATTACCGATAACCTGCCAACGGATGAGAGAACCCTCTGGTTAGCAAATGCAGCTTCTATCCATTAGTGCTTCTATCCATTAGTAGTTGCTGGATATCTACTCATAGTTGCCCCGAACAAAATCTCGACTATTCCTTAAGTTCTCTCAGCTCTGAAGTTGTCTCTATTTTAGACTTGGAGTAATGTTCTCATTTATCACGAATTTGTTATGCTGTTGAATAGTTTAGGCATCAGCAGCAGCATAGAGTTAAAACATCATGAACTGAAATAAATCGGAAGCTTGTACCATTAGGTTCCATTTTTCAAACAATTACAAAATGTTTTATTTATTGAGATAAAACATTGGAACAACATTGGAAGAACAACATATATTATATTTTAATAATATACTTCATTTTTAACACCAAAATGTTACACCCGATTGATTTTACGTTTCAACGTTTACCTTTAAGACTATAAATATATTGATAGGTGGAACCTATCTAGCCACTATTCTAAATTGTGACGAATTCCTTTCTGAGAAAAGGAGCCGTAACCATGGCAGAACTTCGAAACTCGTGAAGAGAAGAAAGCTCTGTATCTTGACAATAACATACATCAAGCGTGGTCCCTACAGAATAACTATATAGTAATGGATGGTATTTACTGTTGCTAGTCACAACACCTTTCTACCACTAACGCGGCCTTAGTGCCGTCAGAATCGCTCTTCAATTCGGTAGCGTTCAATTGTTTTGCTTAACCCAAGCTGAAATGAGTTCAGCTTCTCCTAAAATTCATTAGTCCCATCAGCCTCCTGTCAGACCACCAGGAATCGTCTGCGTGAAGTGTGCCAAGTGGACTTGTAGAACGGAGTCCAAAAAAATTAATCGAGCATTCTATCACAGGTGTTACTTATCTGTGACCAAGCATGAAGTGCGGGCCAGATAAACGTCAGGCCAGTGTTTTCCTCTTTAAGCATGAAGTCAGCCATAGTGAAAACGGAGCTGCTCAGAGATCTTGTTACGAATATTGATAACAACCCGTGGCTGATTCTAATGAACGCAGCGACGTGCGATTATATTATCGATCACTAACACCTCTCTCTCTCTCAAGGAACTCGTCTGTTGTTGTTGTCGTTGAACAAGGTAAATGTGCGTTTACAGGTGGACGAAAAATCGTGAAGGTGGTCAGTTCGTTACGCTACTTCCTTGAGGCAGATTCTATGTTTGTTAAACTAGCATTCTTTCTCCAGTAAGCTAAAAATACTCGGCGTTTTACTACTCGACATGAATTAACTTATTCGAAAAAAACACCTACGACCTCTATAAAGCGATAGAGGATACGTTAATTTAAGCAACTGCCAACAACTGATGTAAAAGTCAATTGATGAGCAACTGGAGTTGTTACTTGTTCTATGCCTAGGTATAAGTGTTTGCATTATGTACAATTACAACTTTATTATTAACCGACAAATAGGCTTTATATAATGCCCTGTATATTGTTCATATTTTTCTAAAACGATTTTAGTTATAAAAAAAAAGATAACTAAAATTTCCAGCAATCATTACGGGAGGTAGTCCAGTTACCTGGGTATTATGGAATGTACTATTACCGAGGTGCGGCATACGACAATATACCTATGGTTTTGTATGCAAACCTCATGAAACCGATTAGAGATGACAACGTAAAGTTGTGTCGGTTACAATATGCCAAACTTACACGCTGTAGAGTTATGGACAGCTCGTCTTAAATTAATAGATTGATGGCCTGTTTTTCTTTATGCGAAAATACACAGTCTTGAAGCCAGTCGCTAAGCGACTACTTTACTGCCGTGCCAAGGACAGAATAAGACAGAGCAGAATTTAATAGGGCACCTAGCCAATAATTAGAAACCTAGTCATAATGAGAAACCTGCTACATTAAGCAATATGGCAGGTATATATATAATATTTTTTTAAGGCGGTTAATTTGTATTATCGTAGACCTATTGGCCTTATATTGGCCACAATTTGACATAAATTATTAGTTGTTGAAGTGACAGTTAAGATTGGTTAGGTAATAGCATGACTCGTTACAGCATAAACTTATCTAATGACTCTTTGAAGTTTTAAATCTATCATATTCCGACTTTAACGTTTTATAGAAATTAACGATCTTAATGTACTATAACATAAACAAATCCACAGCCTAAGATACTACAAGCGCTTTTCCTATTACTACTTCAACTCTAACGTAGTATGAATAGCTAATGTGCATCTCCGTGTTGGTTGCCATAATAATCATAAACATGTGGCCATCGCTAGTTGACACTTTAGCGCTGACAAAGGATTACCATGCCTCTGTTAATAAGGAGTTAATTGTATTAAAGTAACCGCACGTAAGTCCCACCCTAGCTAGACTTTTTAGTTAAAGCAAGTCCTTGATATTATAGGAAAGAGGTGATTCCGAAGATTTGCCTTTGTGATCGAAACTGCCGAAAGCATTGAAAAAAATGTAAGGAACTTCAACTCCCGGGAGGATAAAGTGCTTTGTTTTTGATTCAACATAGGTCTAGGAGAGATTATGCTCTCTAGCTATATGTTGTTCGTTACTGTTCTTTCTAAACTGCACGTTCCTTACATGTTAAGAGATTTCCTCGGAGCATTTATCGTCTTAAAGCATTCAGTTTACCTTGGCGTCGGTCTTAAATCACAGTCTCTAACTTCCGCTCTTACCTCAAGTGTGCATTGTCGTGCACTCTAACGTTGCATGTGATGTATGAGTAATTTGCTCTTGCTTCTATTCTATGAATACACTTGGAAGCACTTGTGACAATGCGGGTTTAAATCAAACACTTTTTTAAGGTCGCTCTCGTACCACTCTTACATTTCCGGTGTCAATCTCCAGGCAGCGACACTTGCTGTGCTCACTTCTGCTGGACGGTGTTTAGAGGATGTTTTGCCTAGACTTTGTTTCAAGTAAGCGTCTGATACACTGCCCAATTGGGATTTCCCATTGAGGCGAGTAACCTCCTCCAGATTGATGTTAACACTATTTTCCTCTATACTAGTATGACTTCTGTTTTCTTAGGTGCTAATTCAAATTGATATCTGTTTATCCGATCTGCCATACTGCCAGTTGTCCGGCTAAGCATGCCGATCGACTATTTCTATACCAGAACTAATTCTCTGTAAACTTCTTTTCCCTTTTTTCTCCCTTCTTAATTTGTTAGACAGCTCCTTCAAGGCTTCAAATGCCTTAACCATTACACAGGGTAAAGAGGTTGCTTATATGACCTTGACTGAAGGGCAGACTTGCTAGGCTTTAGCATCCGGACTAGACTCTTTCCACTTTTTCAGAATGCTACCTCTTTGCAAAAGTTTAGTGGCAATCTGCGGAAAGGTTTTTTTGGTTTGTGGGAGATTGGTTAATAAATCGTTGGATAGCCTCTAATTGTATTCTATGCGCTGCTTTCCCCACCGTTGTTCTTTCACCAGTTTCCACAACCTCTTCCCGAATCGACTCGCTGCTACTCTAAACCTCAATCGCTTTCGGATTCTTCGACATTCGGATTCCGAAAACAGTTTTTCGAATATCTCTCTGATAAATTGATTTGGGTGTTTACGTAGTTTTTCAATGAATTCCTGTCGCTCTTTGCTTGATCTTCGCGAGAAAAATTTTAGCTTCTTGGAGTTCAACAAGTTGTGCTTCCCTTAGCCCTGATACAAACCCTTTCTGGCTACGTTACAAGCTTGTTTGGCCTCTGCTATATTTTTTGTCTACGAAAACTTAGGCTTAAGTTCATCGCTAAACCGCTGAAGTCTCCACAGATCGGAAAGTGACCAAAACATCATGCCCCCGTGTTCACGGGCATTTTCAAGCCTAGGCAGACCTTGCTGAGAGCGTTCTTGAATACTTCTTTGCTCAGCTTCTTAGGATTACACTTTCTCATTTTGATTGGAGCCTCATTCAGGGTAGCTTTTCAAAGATCCCTTAACCCAGCCGCATAGATTACATTCCTGTGATTATGGGGGCTCTCCACCGCAAATGCGACGTTCCGTCCCCTGAATTCTTCTACTGTTAAATGTTGAATGTTTCGGATTTTATGTCCGGTCCTGCTGTTAAGTACTGAACTAATCCTTTCTACTGATCAATCCCTACAGACCATTAGATCTAGGTAGATCCCCTACCTTTTGGTGTAGATGCTGGGCTCATGTCCATCATTGATTAACTGAAAATTCCAGAATTAGGAGATATTATATATATATTTAGAAGTGTTATAATCATATCACGCCCACCATCGTAATCTAAAAAAAACCGCTACCTCTGTCAGTCCCTTTGATGGCAGCCTTTCTACGGTTGTAACAAATGGCCGATTTTTTGTTGTAATCATGCTGGCCAGTCCGCCGTTGTTACTCTGGCTCCGGTTGAGTCAAAGGGCTTATGCCTAATCTTGCTTTATCATATTGTTCTTTAAATGCTCGAATGCTTCCCGTATTAATTGGGATTTATCTGAAGTACATCAACCATTCATTTTATCAATAACCACTAAGATCCCGCATCTCTCTAACTATTGAGCTTATACGTGTTACCAATGTAATGTGTAGATCATTATGTTCGATGTGGCTCACCAATCTTGCACGTGAAGTATCCGTTCTTTGTTGTGCAGTTTTGTACTTCATGTTCATATGTTGCACTCTTTGCCGCCGGGTCTGCCTTCGGAATAGTCGCTGTTCTGCATACATAACCCTTTTCTAAAACTATGACTCATAGAGTTTTAGAGTCAGTCTAAGGTCACCGCTTCTGCTGTCCTTCGTGGATGGTTGGGGTAAACCATTAGGAAATCATCTTTTCTGCTTGCGATCGGCCGGTTGTAATGCAAGCCTGGTGTTTGAAGTGTTCGCTTTCTTCTGCGTCTAGAATGGCTGCAGTCTTTTTAGTTCTCTCTAATGTTGCCTCTTTTATACCCTTTTATTGTTTTGAATCCTTAGCGTGGCGAAGTTTTGAGTCCTCAAAACCAAAAGTACTTCTGTGCTTTTTTCTTCCATTTTTTTCTTTGTACGTTGCCAGTTAAGCGTCGGAGGTTTGCCGGCTGTTCGCCTGCTCACTTGAGATAGCCACGTGTGTGAAATAAACTATACGCACATGCATACTTTGTTTTTGTCACCGAACTTGACCGCTTGACTTAATGGTACCCGATTACTTTAAAAGAGACCTTTCCCCTTCGTACCTCTTGAAAAGCCCCCCGGCTATTGTCCGCCTTACTCTACCCCTAAATAGTGCAACAATCTGTGTTGTTGGTGGCGTCAGAATGCGCCAGCGCCCGCTGCGCCGTCAGCGGTATCAGCGAAAACCCAAACTTCAACTTGCGCCCTAATCGTTTAATTCTGTTTGTGGGTGGATATATAGGATAAAAATGTTACATAACCTGTGCGAAAACGAAAAGTATAAAAACATTTAAAATCAGTCTGTAAATATGATTTAAATAAATTCAGTTGTACCCACGGGCTAATAGCAGTTAGGTTTATATTAACTAACAAGGGCGTTAAGCACTACATAATTTAAATGGCACTAGACCTTTGGTGTACTCTGTTTCAGGAAATTACTATATGCTGTATTCATTTTTACATACATTTGGAAATACAATAACCAGCATATTATTCTGGTTAGTCACAAAGATCTCCTTATATCAAGAGAATTCAATCACCAAATGCTATTCATTGCCCACACAAAGAACGAAGAACCATTTTATAACCATTAGATTATGTGGAACGTAAATTATGTGGAAAATATCTCCGAGCAAAATTTTACTGATATTCCTTTATTAGCACAAAATATAGTATGCGTATACCGGGCTTAGCTCAATGAATTGTTACTCTTAGGTACCGTCCCTAAGCTTACTGAGCTTTATGCACCTTTTATATAATGTACTAAAGAATAAAGGAATCAAGTTAGAAACTCCAGCTACCGACCACTCTGTATGCTTTCAGCTCTAACGAGGGATTTTTAAATTCGGTTCTCAGTGAATCGGTGGAGATGTAGCAGCTGCCAGTAAACGGATAAGCTGAAACCATGGCTTTTTCTGTGGTCAAATAGTTTTCATTGAATATTCGCACTTCTGCCACTAAAGACATGGCTCAGAGATCATAACGAAGAGGAGGAATAAATGCGATTCCCTTATGCAAACCAATATGTATCTCTATTGTATCAAAAATAAAGCTATGATCTTGTCTAAATGGTTGGGATTTACGTGGTCAATTTTATTTTCTCTCTAAAACATAGTAAAGGATATGATATCTCCAGCTAGATTGTAGCGACGAATCGGAATTGTAATTGATCGACGTATTCGTGAATGAACGTGCATATACCAGGACAGCCCGAGTTTACCATCCGTACCTTTTGTACTATTAGACTTTTCAGTATGAAACGTAACATAGTGAACTTTAACTTCTAGATTTTTTTACACGCTTAGTTATTTTCAATAGAAATAGGCACCAATTTTGTGTATAGCCTTTTATTATTTAGATGGTGACTTATTTATCCCGCTGCTGTATAAGTCTGGTTTACGAGGACATATGAACTCTCGAGAGACAATTTAGACATTATGCTAAGATATGAATAACTTTTACATTATGAAATTGTTGAAATCTCGAAAAAATTGCACTCTATGGGAGCAATGTTTAGCGAGTATGCTGGATGAGAGCCGCCAGCGCTAACTCCTGCATTTTTCCCTCCGTGATTTTTACGGCACGAGGCCGAGCGTCGTCATGGTAATTTAAATTCGGTTAATAATTTTAGCTGTTAAATGTGGAGTTTCTACATTATCTTCTTCAATTAATGATAGTAGACTTCACCCGTGACCAACGAACCAGAAGTCGTGAAGCTGTAGTGAAAAATACTTGCAACAGACCTCCGAATAGCACAAGCCAAATATGATAAGCTTTTGCAGCTGTATATTTTTCTAAGGGTGTTGTTCCCCCAGTTTATTTACAGCCACACCCTGACGTAACCAAAAGGATCAATTCTCATCACAAGTCACAATTCGGCCCAGTATTGGGTTGGATCAGTGTTGCAGAAAAGAGAAGCAAGCATTTCTACATCTTTGTTTGTGGCTCAAATCATGCGGCACGCATTTGTCCAGTTTTTTTTGTCATACGAATTTAGCTGAGGTGACCAAGTACGGTACATCTTTTGGCTTTCAAGTCTTAGTTATTCACCTTTTCAGGGAGTCATCTGCAAAACTCATTTTCGGGGTTTTCTTGACTCACTATGACTCACCCGCTTACACCCTGAGTAACAATATACGATTCAACGGTCTCACATTTCAAAGAGTACAAACGCATCTCGAATATAAAAAAGCGGCGCAAATTGTTGCAGTGTTTGTCACTCTTGGTACTAAACGGCATTGCATAATACAACAGAGAAGGTTTAAAAAAAAAAGATAT
>NW_019211456.1:55387702-55448444 GCF_002443255.2 Varroa destructor | reverse complement strand
TATGTATATACAGAAAGAGCTCATTCCTTAAATTTAATTGTTTTTTTAAAGGGAAAAAATAGGAAAAGTGTATGACTCATTTTGTCAATATTCTAAAGCAAATTTCGTTTTTATGTGAACTGCTGGTATATCGAGGAACTTTAAAGTGATGCGATGGTATAGATTATAGCTTCGAAAGCTTGAGATAAATCAATCCCAGTGTTGTTCCGTCGAGATCTGTTGACACCGCAGTTATTTAGAAGAAGCGCGCACATGGGCTCAATGCGTAGGGTTAGGATAGGTTTATCGAAATTTTTTGCATTAGAAAAAATGTTCTACGTAGGTTTATAGATTATCTTGGTCTTACATCAATCATTCGGGCCTATGATAATTTTTATTTTTTATTCAGGTTTTATGGAACCGAACGTTGCCCGAACTATCTAATGCGGGTGAGTGATTTCCTAATTTTACTATACAATACTTATCAGTTTTTTGAAGATAAAGTTTCTTAAAATCAAATCCCAGCACAATTTATGACAACAGCTTATTTTTGGCTATTTCATCTGAAGCTAGTACTGTGTCCTTTGTGAAATCATCATTAAAGATCAGGAGTTTCTTCCTTTGTATACCTCTTTCCTATACATGCTAATTGGAGACATAATTCCATGAGCTTTGACCAGTCTGTATAACAGTATTACGCCGGCTGCCGCTTAGATAATGGCTGCTTTAGTTTCAAGCATATATATGTATGTATATATATATAAGTGGGTATTACAACAGCTTTAGGCCAAACTGTTTCAGGGCTCAAGAGAAATCGACTTCAGCACGAGATTACCTTTCTGCCATTATAGCATTGTATTCTAATGGAAATACTTATATATATATGCGTCCTTCCCTTCAGCGAAGGTACCATCCATGTCATTTGGTGTATGATGGATGGTCACCGAATGTAGGGCTTACCAGCTATTGCACAAACGGCTGAATGACAACAGACTGCAAGACCGCGGATAGCTAATTCTGCCTAGGAGCCAGCTGATTCCCAATGGGGTTCAGCCACGCGAACAAAGTGTATTAAATGGAGCGACAGTCATATGGATCATGTAATATGTCATCATGAAGGACTGCTTCTGAGTGCAATCCGACGAAAGTAGGGGCTGTTACTACTACGTATTGGAGCAGAAATCGAAGCCTTTATTGTAGTCAAGCCAGTATAAAAAGACCAGATTGCAAGGAGCCACTGGAATTTACTTCAATCGTCCTTATGTTTCGCCCAGCACTCGACGATGATGTTCATCTGCTCTTCAAACGGAAAGCACCGTGTAACAGTACAGCTTGAACTGCGTGACCATGTTCTTCTCATAATACCGAATGCTGGAGGAAACTCTAACAAGTATTCCGTACCCAACAAGGTATATACTAATTATATTACTTGTCTCTGGCGTGTTTTTTTTTTGCAGTTGACCAATTATAGGATGTCCATGATAAAAACTTTAGGAGGAAAGCCTCTTGTTATGCTATATTATTACATAATCGGATTAAATAATTTTAGTTGATCCCGTTGGTCACTGATAGAACACACAATACCACAAGTAGTTTTGATAGTAGATTAAGGCATGAAATACTCGTGCCTTAACAAATCAAAACCACTCATTGATGGCAATATATATATATATATATATTGTGGCATATGTAAAATAAGAATCTTACTTCTGCTTTGTATGTAAAGAAGAACAGATATGTCAGCGAATTTTTTGCTTGTGTTGGAAGTGTAATTCTTGACGGTTATGTTTACTCAATGTAACCACCATCCGTTGCGGTTACGGTTCGAATGCGGACCTAAAACACTAACTAATCATTTTTAAAACATTTCTTCTGTAATCAGTAAATATCATTTTAATAGTTATCGTGAATAATAAGAATGGTGGGTGTAAACTCATTAAAAGGTGCTTTAAACCTAAGTTTATCAAAAATTGTATTTTTATGCCACTTTGAGGAAGTTTCAATCTCTTTGAATTTACACTCTATTGAGGATCATTCTGTTTGCCTCATGAAGAGTCTCCTCGGATTTCCTCGGTGAACCAGCTTGGAAACAGAGGCTACGTAGACCATCGATTTCGGGTAAAAAACACGCTTTTAGTCTTTGTAGGTCGTTCGCCCAGTGTGAAAAGATCGAATAATAGCTGATACTTACTTAAATTCTGAAAACGACGCACTGTTCTTCACCCCAGCGAGTTAGTTTTTTTATTTTTTTATTTATTTTACCAGGAGCAGCAAATGAATGCATGCGTGTTACGAAAAACAACCCGCCAAATTTTCCCCAGTTTGGATGACCTGAGTTTGGATGAGGCACCAACCTGCATATGTATATATATAATTTTAAAACGGTCACTTTAGCGTAACGTAAATATTATACGAGACATGGATACATACTATATGAAGCTTAGCAAAGGTATAAAATAAAAAAAGGTTACATGAATACTCATTTATTTGTCATGCTAAGATTTGCTTATAGAGATTTCCGATTTTTTAGATGACAAAGGCACCGTGACGAGTCACTCAAGGCCGACTTTGCTGTATTTGTCTCTATTTTTTTGCTTAGGAGCGTGTGATCGCGCTACCCCGTCGACCGGAAGGCGGCTTTGGAGTAGCTATTAAAGGAGGACATGAACACAACCTTCCGATTATTATCTCGAAAATTCTCCGCGCGGACAGCTCTTCGATCAAGCTCTATGTCGGCGACGCTATAGTCAAAGTGAATGAAGTGCCGACACGAGGCCTTAGCAGGGAGCAGGCAACTGAACTACTCCGAAGTGCAGGGGAACGCGTTATTCTAACAGTAAAGCACTATCGGGAAGTTGCATCTCTACTTAAAAAGGTTAGCACTCCAATCTGACTTCTACAACATAAAAGGAGATCAATTCTATATAAACATTTTCCGGTATTTATTTCTGCCTTTGACTGTGCTGAAGTACCGTTTTGCGTTTAAACATCGCAGTAAATGACCGCCTAGCAGGCTGAGCGAGCTCGTTTGACCTCTATGAACTATATCCGAAACCATGTGAGTTGAATACCCATGGATACTCCATTTTTAGCGGTTACGGGAATGTGCCTCTTTAAAATAGTTTAAGGGAAAAAAAAACAAAAAAAAAAAAAAAATATATATATATATATATATATATATATATATATATATATATACATATGTAGGTATGAAAATAACTTCCGTTAACGGTAATTTTGCTTTCCCGGTATTACACTAGGATGATGAAGGGGGTACGCAGGCGGCTTATGTGGAGCTTCTCTTTGCATACGTACAGGAAATGGAAGAGCAGAGGGCATTTAAAGTTCAAGCGTGTTCTTCAAAGGAGGAGACCATCGTACAGTGTACGGACCGAGGAGAGCGGGAGACGTGGCTCCGTACAATACATGCAGCCGTGCAACGATGCAATGACCACAAGGTCTCTATATAACTCATCATACATGTTTTTGCTCACTTACTCGTTGCCGTAATATCATCCCGGTAATTAAAAAGTTTTGTCAGTCATTCGTGGACTTCAGTCATACCTAAAACATTTACATTATAGACGTAGTTAGGGGTTCTACATCAACTGGACAAAGTATATCAGATTTCCTATTCAAAATTGTATCTCTGTAATTTCGAAATCGCCCACTTTGGTCGGCTTAAATTGTTATTGCATAGCTTTAGATATTAACAGATTTAACCAAGTTCTTCTTAGTTACCTCCTTTTAGAATTCAAGTCGTTTGTTGTCCACTACGAAAAATGTCCTTACTGTACTAGCAATCACACCTCTGTGGAATGGCTGCTTTGATTACAGATTGAGCAGTTAAATCGCAATCAAGAGGAGGCAAACAAAATTCATTGGATGGATTGGATCAGCAAAAAGTGCTATTTTCCATGGAATCGTCAACGCACGCTTCCTCTGTTCCTTGCTTTAAAGGGCGCCTCGGTTTACCAGTTCGATCGGGCGCCAGCATCCCTTACAGAGTTTGACGACTGCCAGATTGTCTACAAGGCTTATCAATGTTCGCTTCAACCAGACGCTGAATGTATCGACTTAGCTTTGACATCAAGACATTACGTCCTAGAAACACCACACCACTGTGTTCGGTTTTCACTGCCACCGGGAGGTCAATCTACAGCGGTGCTGGAACGTGCCTGGGCTCTGTGCACGTATTTGAGCGTAATTACACTGAGCAGTAAAACTTTTAGTGTACAATTTGAAAACAAGGCTGCTTCGTTAACTATCGATTGGAATATGGGCTTTGCGCTGTACGATATTGCGAGTAAGGAGTACCTCTGGAAGTACGGGTTCGCGCAGTATCGGAGCAACGGTCAAGATGGAGCCCGTGTAAGTCTGGTGTTCGCTTTAAAAGATACAGCTTGTTGCAAGAACGAGCTGTTGCGCACAGTGACTCTCAACAACGATGCGCAGGCCAAACAATTCATCTTCTGTATCAATGCCTTCCTTTCATCAAAGTCCGTTGCGCCTCATTAGTAGGTTAATAGCTGTATATTACAACACCGTTGACTGCTTAACCTTTTATTATTAACTAGCACTGTTGCCCAAAGGCGTGTGGAAAAGCACAGAGCTGAAACACTTTAAAGTAGAGAAATTCAATCTCGGAAGCGTAAGACGCGCTGAATACTTCCTGTATATGGAAATGCTGCGCAAAAATGAATAATTGACACTGTCGTAAAACTACAGTGAATATGGTCGCGCTGTATATGTACAGTATGCGATGAATGTAGGCACGCTGGTAAAAGAAAAAGAGCGTGTGCATTACTTCAACAAGTTTGTGTATATACATATATGTCAAGAAAAGGTGTTCCCGAGTAGTTGTGTGCAGCAGAGAACGTTCACTCGACGGGTTGCCATTTATCAAATAAAACTAAACATTCATAAATATAAGTGAACAGATGAATATGAATTTCCTCGAACAGATATTTCTGTCGTCAGCTAGCCTTGTCATATTCGAAACAGAAGACAAAGAGGTACCGACATTAGGACTACCAAAGAAAATGGAAACTCCTGTTTTTGACGATCGTTACATATATTTTCTATGATCTCTTAAGCTTGATGTGTCTTGTCCTAAGAGCATTGCTGCTAAACCACTGCGCTAAACAATGATATTGTTATCAGCCGTTGACTGTATTATTATATCTTACAGCAACTGTGTTACAAAGCTTTTGATAAATATGCCCATTATGATTGTGTCGACGAATAATGGCTTAAAAGTTCGTGAGTTGTGGCGACGTTGTGGTGTCAGTATAGCGCTTTGCAATCCCAGACAAGTCAGTAATATGCCAAATATATGCAAGGCATTGCCAACAATTTCGATGATATCGATAACAGTTGATAGCAATGTGATGTGGGTTTTGTCGTAGTGACCAGAAATGTAGATACGATATAAATGGAAATGCTGAGTAAGTTCCGAAATCTCCCGATAAAGCAAGGTAACAGGGTAATATTTATAAATTCTCGGTATCTACGACACGTTGAATTGGCTTGGTTTCGAATATTTACAGTCATGATTACATATATATACAATATTGAATGGTTAATCAATTGTCAGCTCATGGCAGCTTTAGATGACGCTGAATGATTACTTCGTTCTTGGAATTCGATTGAACATTTCTAAACTAATCAAGTGTAGAACTGCGAAGTGGTGCCGAATGTAATGTATTAATTAATGCAAATTTAATTTATTTGTCTTTTATTATAACGTTTAGAGACACAGCGCAGTTTGGATTGTTGCTACACGGGTACCAGACCTCCTCAATACTTATGGCACATCTTTGCGAAATGAAACTCTTAAGAAATCAAATGCTATCAGCAGCTTAGATATATTTCCAGGGTATGCACACATTCAGCGGAAGCATAAAAGTAAAAAAAACTGCCCCACAGACGAAAGCTTGCCTTAACGCTGCTACTCTTGCTGCAAATTGCGACAAAAAGATATGATATAAAACTATAGAATAAAAGGTTTAAAAGAAAAGAAAAATTGCACTAATGTGAATATGAAACAACTCTACAGATAAGAATACTGAAAATGAGGAGGTGACCGATGAAACAGCCATGTGCGACATAGACAACAGATGGTCCTGTCGCTCAAGCGGGTGACTTTAGGTGATGTTTTGCGTTGTGACGATAACTGTATATTATTACTCAAAGGATCGTCGATTTATGATTATAGCAATGCTTGTTTGCTGTGACTACACACCACTGAAACTTAAAAAAATATTATGACTATATAGCTTACTATTCTACTATTAGTTGCGTTAAAGCAATGCAATAAGCAAACTTAATAAACAGTGACAACCGTGTATATTTTTTGCTATTAAGATTGCGTATTTTATTTTTACTATAACTTTAGGGACAGAAAACCTAACTACAGATTTCAGGTTTACAAGAGATATTTTAACGGGCCATCGTTTTTTACAACTAGAATAAAAACGAATAGAAGGGTCAAACGGAAATGTACCACTTAGAAGAATTTTTTAGGAATTTAGCCGAAAGTACATGAAAATACATAGATACTGCTAAATACGCGCGCAGAGAAATGTTCACTTAAACTTAGAAAAGTCGAAAAATGTGAAAAAATCCGGGCGTGAAAGTTGTGCATGACATACCATTTGAACATAAGAAAGAGCAAATTCTGTTGAATAGGGGCTCATCACAGCCTGTGTTGATAAGCTTATGCTTCATAAAATCCTCATTTTCTTTGATTCTCATTCTGCCTCATTTTTGTGACACAAGAGGGTGAAACTCGAAATATGTGTAATTCGAATTAAGGTAATCAGACTAAATGTAACTGGAGTTCCATTATACGAAACGGAATACACACTAAATATTTTGATTAAAGTTTCAGTCGATCTCAACTGAAAGTTTTTTCCTTAATTTCTGCTCATCTAAAAAGCCTAGAAATTCTGCAACTTTAGTTTTCGACCAACAAGATGAGTGGGCACTGAAAAACATGTGATGATATAACTCTAGTCGAGCACGAAACATGAGAATCGTTGGGTTGTAAAGTCAATTATGACTTTTGCGTTTTAATTAAATGTACCAGATCTTTTCTCCCATCTTGGTTAGTGAAGATAAATGCAAGCCCGTACGCACTTAAACTTGCAATGCAGCATTTGTTTCGCTAAGAATTCGTAGAATTACTTATGTTTAACTTATATCCTCACCTGTTGATTTGAGCTTTAGAGCAGAGTGTAAGAACTTAATTTCAAAAACACTTAAGAAATTCATAACTTTAAAAAAACTATAAAGAAATTTTCTTATGAAATACGAAATAGATCATTCGGCCCAGAATTGCAGTTTATAGACATTACTCATTTAAACGTCACTCATCCTTATGATTTCCAAAATAAGAGCTAGAATAAAAGGTTGGTTTTTATTCAGAGGCCCAAGACGTTCTCCCACAAATGTTCGCTATGTTCCAACATGTGCCCTGACAAATGGCTATTACTGTTTGTAACAAATCGGTAGACTTGTGCAGCTCCTTGCCAAGCTGAGTTAACGATTTTTGCATTTTTTACCCAAGCATCTCTATTCTGGTCTAGTCTCTCTGATTCTAGTCACTCTTAACAGCAGTAGATAGTATTAAGTACTTCTAATGGAACTGTCGTGGTCTGTGGTTTGATCCAACAATACAATTATCAATTTCATCAGAGGACGCGTTCTTATAACAAGTCGATAAGCACGTTCACGAGGTTTTACAAAGGAAAGCTGAAAGTTACTACTTTCATACGCTGCTTTCCTTAAGCACCAACAAATCACATTTATCCGCATCCAGGCGTCTATTGAAAAGGCACAGTAATAATAGATAGCAGCATTCACAATAAAAACAGCAGTGAAATACAAAACAATGCCGACGGCCTGCCTCAAGTCGATGACCATTGGCAAAACGTCAGGTGTGTTTATTGTAATTTCCTTAAACTTCCTTGGTCTCACGGAGACGTCGAACCGAAGAGCGAACTGTAGCAGCAGCCGTGGTGGAAAACACGTACGCTCCTCCGGCGACAGTTTTCTTACATGACTTGCAGTTCCAGATGCCGACGCAGGTCCGTTTCATGGCTTCTTTGCCGCAGAATGTGCAAGTGTACTTGGCGTGTTGGGTAATTTCAACTTTCTTTACCATTTTTCGAAGCGAAGCTCCATAACGGGTGCCGTACTTTCCAACGACTCCGACCTTCTTCGTGCGCTTGGCCATTTTTCTGCAAAGTTTTGGTAAAAATAGTACACTATGTACACGCGTGCACGCTAGGAAGCGAAAAGGTTGCAGACATCTAAATGCTGTCTGGTGTCAAACTCCGTCGATCTGAAAACATCCGGTGCGGTAAAAGTCAACGAATTCTAGTGGCAATGCCTTTATGACGGCACCCTGGCCGGAACGTCATAAAAAAATATAATTATATAACACAGCTCCAAATGAAGAGACAAGTCGCTTCCTGTGGGTTGTTTTACGCATTGATTACGTATGATTAACAGTCGATATGAAATATAAACTTTATTTGTAATGGTTCATCAACCCTTTATGTTCGATACATGTAAATTATTTGGACCAGTTCTGGGCCCCGTAAATCGAAAAGCGACTTATTTGTCGTTGTTGCTGTAAATACTATGTTGGAAATGGCGGGCGCTTGTAAGTGATGTACAATACCTATACCATATGAATATCTTAATAACCTTGTCTGAAGCTTGTATGGTTTAATAGGTCAAATGGCGATAACAGGCATTGAAAACTTCTTAGTTAAATTATTCCAAGCTTGAAAGTTCTACGTTTTTTTTTTGTTTATGGGATCTTTATTATTTTACAGTGCGCTAGTAATTTGAAAAGTATCTCCGAAGGCTGCATGCTAATTTTTTCTCAAATGCAGATATATGCTACTGAGACAACAGCGCATGAGTTAAAGTTTGATTGACAATACGAAGAGAGTTTCCACCACTTGAAAGACGTTTGCTAAATATCTCAAAAAGAATGTTTCTCTTTTTTTTTTTTATTCATTTTTGGTAATTGGGTTTAACGGGCATTAACAGAGGATCGTGTTAAGAGTGTCTAACTTTTAGAAAACAGGTGGTGGAGTAAATAATGAATTTTAATTTATTAACCCACATAGTTTAGAAATCGTGGACTGAGTTTGCTTCATGGTAAGGGCCTTATAAATGATCCAACAGCATAGAAAACTACTATCAAGCTGAGAAATTTTCCCTTTAACCTGCTATTCATTCAACGGACTTAGTTTTTTTCAGGTTTTTGAACCGCTGTTTTCATCACATGCTTAAATCGACGCACGCGAATGCAGTATGATACAGGTCTATCACAGGTTTAAATTCTGCCTTCTATAAAGGACGAATTCTAGTTGTAGATTGAAAATCTAGACTTCTACGCAATTTGTAGGGTTTTTAAATTAAAATTAATATTCATCTAGATAGCTCAACAATTAAACCGCCGATCCAACGAGTGCTATGTGATTAACAATAATACTAATTCTCCGTTACAAAAAATTTACACTGTGTTTGTGTTTAATCATAAGGAATATGGACACACAACCGGTTGCTTTTATTGCAGGTTTTCGTAACTAACAGTTTTACTATGTTCTAATAGCAAAATGATTCGGATCATCATATTTTGTTTACCAAGCGGCCTCTGCTAAAATAGAGCGTTATAAGTTAGTGTTATGAACTCATTAATGAATGACAATAGGTAAAAGTGGTGTTGTTAGCGCACAGCGTTTATGAGAAGCGAACTAATAGTAGAATAAAACACCTTCCAAAAATTAGATAGTGTAGTGTATTATTAACACTTTTTAACAAAATGAACAAGCAACATAAGCAAACAATGCTGGCAGGGACATTTTCCAGTTCTGAATTTGTAGGATGACCAAATTTAATATTTTTGCAAGTACTGAAAAAAAGAGCACAAGGTTCTGCCGTGTTAGGTGGTAACAAACCTGTAAGCTGTCTTTGAGCAAATTGGTGTTTCAGCTTTGAGAAATTAAATATTCGTCGGAAAGGAATTCAAAGCAAGGGCAAATTAGATACCAAAAGTTATTACACCCATCAAATAATAACGCGCATATAGCTAACTATAATATTTTTAATTAAGTGTTAAAAAATAAATACTCAACAAGTAGAGGAAACAATGCGAATAAAGACACTAAATATAAAAAAATCCATTCAACCCAGCAATATTCTTTCTCCATTGGCGACTGTAGATCAGATCCGAAATCCGCATATACGACTCAATTTGCTTCGGTATTGCTGTTTTATTTAAAATAAATGTTGAAGGTGAACCCTGTTGGAGAGGTCTTATCGTTGACAAGTATCTGCTGACCATTTACAAATCCTAACTCTGAAACAATAAGAGATTACCACAAAAAAATCTTGTTACGGTCATCATAGAAGCGATAACAAAAGTACAAAACGTTTTCCACGAATTCCCGAAGATAGATCCTGCCGTTTTTAACAAAAACTTCCGAATCGCTAGGAACAAGTGTAGCCCATCTATTAAGATATCCATATCACGTACTCAATCAGCTTGAATTCTACTTATTAGCACTCTAGTCCCATTCTTACCTACTCAAGCAAAGCCTGCATCGCTAGCGCATAGCAAAAAAGCAAGGTACGGTAAAATTGAACGTA
Organism: Varroa destructor; assembly: GCF_002443255.2. Classification (NCBI taxonomy): domain Eukaryota; kingdom Metazoa; phylum Arthropoda; class Arachnida; order Mesostigmata; family Varroidae; genus Varroa; species Varroa destructor. Next base: position 55,437,794 of record NW_019211456.1, on the reverse strand, counting down.
CTTGGAAAACTGACCATGATTCAAAACAGATACTACAGTAGAATATTTGACACAATATGTGGAGTCATTGAATCAAACGTATTGATTGAAATAGTAACTTACCAATAAGGGTCTTTTCAAGGTTTTCTTTCGTGGCATTCTCAAGCGCTGCAATTCCAGGCATATAAAGCGTCTTGTTGCCGGATTCTGTTGTTGTTGTAACACCAGGATTCATCATCTGGTATTGTGAAGACTCCTTCAAAAAGTCTAGTACATCACCAAGTGTCGTCTGAAATGAGAAGACATCCATACAATTCATATAATTAAATGTAGGATTTAATAGGAGTAATAGAAGTGGCATAATATATCCAGTTTTCCTTATTTGTAAAAAACAATAACAGTGGTAGTAGTAACTCAGTGAGGAATACGTTGTAGTACTCAATGGGATCAGACACAACATTGTATAGTTTACGAAATAACCAGAACACATTTTTTTTATTTATATTGAATGAAACATGTCAGTCTCTTTTTTGCTTTGGCACATGCGATGGTGAAACGTACCTCTTCCTTAAAGGTGAGATTTCGGGGCTTTATTGAACATGCCATACAATCAGGCAGTCTCTCCGCTTCATGAGTGTTTGTAAAAATTCCGTATGAGTCGTTAAAACTAACGTATGACTTAAGGTTTGGGTAACAGCTGAAATGAAAAAAAAATTCTGTATTAAAAAGTACGAGACTTTTGGACAACAAATATCTACACGCGAATCATATTTATGAAAGTAATCAGTAATATAGTCCACTAATGCATAGAATGTGTAAAGATAAAGTATCAAACCAAACCGGTCGTTTCTAGATGCGTTTAATTAATTAATTAATGTGGAATCTCAGGATATTGCTGTTTTCGTACGTGCTTCATCTTTACCTAACTTCATTTGTCCATTTGTCTCACTTATCTGTAAAACCTACTCATCATTGTTTAGCCAAATTTGCTTAACGAATAAAAAATATTTTTATTGCAATGCAGAATAATTATGTTTTCAAATATATAATAAAAATAGAGTGGGAAAAAAACACTATCAAATAAATGCCAATTATATAATACAACACCTTATCAATTGCGAAACTCGATAATAGTATCACGCGACGTCTGTCATTAACCTCACAATACACCGGCCGTGGCACAATGCCAACAGGTGCACCCAACAACGGTGCGGTGAGGCTCAAATATTAAAACAACATTGAATAAACACATAGGTTGTAATTTGCTACAAACGTAGAACGAACATATACCAAGGAATTACTTTTACGCCACGCGACTATGTAAATAATTTACTAGCAAATATAATTTTCTTATAACAATGAATGCACAATTTCTTTCTCTCTTGTGCACACACGGGCAACCTGACTTTGCACTAAACAAAACTGTTTTTGCCCAATGCCGCCAGAGGGCGCTATAGAGAGCACAAAGAATGACCGCAAATTACAAAGTCCATGATTCGCTTGTGTAAGTACGCAAAATTCTTAAATTATAGGTTGTATTATTTAACAACAAAATGGAAAGAGAATTACCAAAAATTAAAACCTGTTAGGTGGACAATAGGAATGATGTTTTCGAATAGTAATATGTCACTTGTGTTTAAAATATTGTGGATTCGATCTTTGTGGGAACTTTAAATGCACTGGCGTTCAAAGATTGTAAATTGGGGTAGGCACATGGATGGATGGCAGTTTTTTTGCATCTCATTTAGACCAAAAAGATTTTTGCCGTAACAGCATTTCCTTATAGTACTATAATCAAGGTCACCTATGACACGGGGTATCCCAAAGGAATGTGCGCACTATTTAAAAGATCATAACTTTCTAATTATTCTTTCTTTTTAAGTTATAATTAGTCGGAAATAAAAGATGAACCAAAATTTAATTTTTGAGCAAAAAATATTTTTGTATACGATTAGGAGTGTAAAAATATAGCAGAAAAAAATATTGCAAGGCATTTTAAGCAGATCCGCCAATGCGAATTATATTTAGACGGATAAAGGATAAGTTTGAAATCAATGGAATCGTTGAACATTTTTCGGAATACAAAAAACATCGATGGTCTTCACTAGCCAGTATTAAAGCGTACTGGAAAGCTATAACGAAACATTCCCAAAATCTATAAGGCAACCAAGTCTTAAGCTTGACATCAGCAAATCAAATATCCATCGCACTCGACAAATTATATTTCAACAATTGTGCATGTTATTAACGAGCAGGTTCTTGACCAAACAAGGATTTTGCGAATGGTACTTGGAAAAGTGTAAATAGGACACCTGGTTTTCGGGCAAGATTGCTTGAAGTGATGAAGCTACATCCAAATTAACTGGTTCAATCGTTCAGTATCGTTGCAAATAGAAAGGGATTGAAGATCCACATGTTACTAAGTAAACTTACCAGAAGTTACAGTGCGGTGCGATATTTCGCGCAAAACATTAATTAAAGTATTCCTTTTTGACAGTACTACGTACTCGGGCGGGCTGTGGTGAAATTTATTTTCACACTATCATTGTGATGTACAAACATATCTTGGTGCCAAACTTTCCAAACGAATGATTTAAAGGAAGTAGTCTCATAATAAGCTGTTCATTTTTCTGACTTTTTTTCTGCGAAGACACTTCAAAAATGAGGTCTGCACCGAAAAACCAATCACGCTAAAAAATTTAAAAGCCACAGTTGAGCAATAACGCGCTACAACACTAAGAAAATCTTTATCGTTAAATTGTAAATTAAGAGCCGGATATTATTAGAGGTGTACTAACCAGCACGGTGCTAATTACGAACTTCTGCGGTAGTAAGAAAGTTATACACTTTATTTATATTCTTTTGAATTTGAATAGAGATTCTTGTAAATGGAAATCGAAATTATAAGAATTTAATCTGCATATACTTATTTTAAGATACCCGGTATATTTGCGGAAATTCAAATACCTTTGATACGTTGTTTATTGACCTATTTATTTACCATACCTTAGAATAGCCGAAACGTATTTTGTCTGACCATTAATCTATAAGCACGTACCAGTATGCAATTTTAAAAACTTCATTGGCGCAAATAGCAGCAATAACTGCGTTCGTGGAGGCAACAGCAGGAATGATGTTTTTGATTACGCCATGAGTCAGCCGATAAGTTGGCCCGAGAATACCATGTTGGGCAGCTCGTTCCACCGAACGCTCGTGAATCCATGCGACATGTTCCGGATTATCTCCATCAATCTCAGTGGATTCTGTAACAAGATGACGCGAAATTAGTGTATTTTGCTAGTCCATTAGTCTATCCTGTTAATATACATTATTCCGTATGCCTTGTCTCAGATTTCATATGGATAATTTCATAAATCTTTTTTTCAGTAACTGGTTTGTGGGTGATGTATCAATAGCCCACATCATGTAGTAATAGATTATTTTATATAAGTGCTTTCATTCAAGCTGCTTTTGCCTAATGATAGTCATCGAGTGACCAATGGCTACGTAAGAAAGGAATGTGGAATTGGACATTCAAAGTTTTGTAATAGGTTTTTCCTAAAAAGGCAGCCTGGGCATAAGCCTATTTCTGATACTGGAACAATTACTAGATCAAATGATATAGCATTGGATCTAACAAAACATCGATGACTCCAGCTATCGAGATGGCGTTAACAATTTTTGATTTTTCTGAAATCATGATTAGATACCCAACACCAAGCAATCATTTTAGTGCTCTGCTACACTACTGCAGTCATACCTCCACCAAATGGATTGTCCTTTGGCCACTGAACTATTTTCACATATTCAACGCAGTGTTCTGGTAGGCGTGGGGTCTGCGCTAATGTGCACATAGGAAACTTGTCCTGCGGTGGATAGTAATCAAGTATGCACTCAACGCATGCAGTCAAGCCTGGGGCAATTACTCTAGAAAAATAAAGACGACAGAAATTAGTTATACCAAGATGAACTATATACAATATAACTAATATTCGCGTATTTCAAAATACACAGACAAGGAGTGACTACTTGCCTTGCATTCCCTTTGAATCCTTCGGTTCCGCCATCGACAAGGGGATGTACAGTATCTGGTTGTAGTTCGCCGTCATCATTGTATTCGCACATTGAGCATATTAATCGATTGATCCATCTATACAAAGTAAGCAATAATAAATGAATGAAAAGTAGGATACAACTGCACAACTGTGACAATCTCACAACAAGTACCCCGAGTCGACTTTACAACTTTCAGCAAATCGTAAAATCAAAGTGCTTGTTAAGAGGAAATTATATCTGTTTTGCGTGAATTGAAATCATCTTACTGACTTAAGTTAAAAATAACTTTAAGAGAACATAGTCATGGTTAAAGTTATCGTTGTGGTAAATCCACTCCAATTAATCGTATTATGTCTGACGCATCGCCCTGCTGCATGCTAAATATAATACCTATTTTCTTCTGACGTTCGGAAGCCCATTCAAGTTTAAATAAAATACGCAACCCGCAGGTTGTCGGGTAAAAAAAGAATGTGAGTATCTGTTGTATGATTTTCCACCATTAATGGCAATACCTTCGAGGAGCAATTGCGTCAAGACCGCAAACAATGATACTGAAGGTTTCGTAGAATTCGACGGGTTTATCCTCGATTCGGGCGAAATATGGCGTTACTTTGACGCCAGGCACGCGGTTATTAATGAATTCAGCAGCAACCTAAAAGTAAAGGATGATAAGACATTGTTATCTTTAGTTGTATATACCTCACAACTCTTTTCATTCTTCTTTTAAAAGGAAGCACAAACGAAACGTACTGCGCAGGCTTTTCCGTTCTGCAATGCAAAAGCAAAAGTTAAATTTAAACCTTCTAAAACTTTACCGAAACCTTATTATGTTTTTCATTTAATCTTCTTTTTTTCAAATTCCTCATTACACTAGTGAGAAATGCAGCATTAACCGAACCTCAAAACTGTCAATTGAGCATGCTGGCGTCATAAAATCAGGTGCGACCAAGCATACATGAAACAATTAATTATAGCTACGAGTCTGTAAGCTGCTGAAACAAACCACTTATATTAAAAAAACAAAGATATGATAATGAGGAAGAAATGGTTACGATACATAAAGGTAATTTTGTTAATGCACTATTATGAATAGTAACGCTGAATGCCAAATAAACATTTTTTCCATGCTTCAGCTAAATTGTTATTTCGGTAAACAGTACGTAAGAAATATAAAAACCAAATTGCGAGTACAGAATTCTCAACAACAAATGTTTGTCCGCCCATTCGTTGGGTACTATGTAAAAAAGCAAAGAACAGAAAAAAAATACTTACTTCAGCCTTTGAATTGCCGATATCTTTTTCCCGAAAAAGAAATTGCCGATTAAGGTTTGATAAGTCGATTGTATCCATATCGATTACGTGAATATTCACGAAGCCCATCATTGCCTGCAAATTTGAAATTAGGAAGTGCAATCTTTTATTAGGTTAATGCATAAGCTTCAGAAACGTATAGACAAAAAAGCTCTCGAATACTATTATACAGCTATTCCTGAAAAATATTAAAGTAAAGCTACACAAGGGTTGAGTCTCTAGGGCTCATATCAAGTACTTCAATTAGTTGGACACGAAAAATGAACAACCCATTCTCATTGCGCATTTGCTGTACTGTAAGTTTCGTAACCATTTGCAGGACCATTTACCTCTCTCGCATATCGTAATAATATTGTAAAGCTAGTAGAAACAGAATAATATATATAAAAATAGAAAAGACTATTGTAAAGATAGTAGAAAGATAGACCCTGTTAAGAAGCACTCAACAGCTTTTAATTTTATGATCTAAATATAAAAAAAAAAAACAAAGAGATACAAACAAGATTTTTGAGGAGTTCGCAACCAAGCCCGCCTGCTCCAATGACGAGAATTTTACACTGATTTCGAATCATATTGAACAGACCAGCTTCAAAGTCTGGAACAGATAACGGCCCGCTGCGGTCGAGAACCTTTGAGATATCCAACCATCGAGACGGCCAATCACTAAAAAACAAACGGAAGCCATCTTATTTTATTTTGTTAAGAAAAAAGTTTCGAAAAAGAATTGGCTGTGTAAACTTGCTTGGTTCAAACTTATCAAAGTGCAACGTTGTTTCCGTTTGAACGACACACACTTTATATACAGCAACCCTTACCTATATTTGTGCACAAGTTGTGGAATTGAATAAATATATAATAGTTTTTTTTTCTATTATACAAAACAATCAGTTTGTTGCCGCTCAATTTTAACTGATAACCTTGAAGATATTTATATTAATAATACTTGGAATATTTATAATTTATAAATTAAAGAAGGGTACGTTAGGATAACTGTATCTGATCACATGGCGCGACCTGCTGAATTTAGACGTGCCATGCATCTGAGTCTATCTGTATACTAATGTATGTAACCAATTTGCTGAGGGTCCAGTTGATGCTGATCGTGTAGGCTTTCATTACACCTTTTCCCTCCCAAGCTCATCTATCTTCTCATTTTTTAAATCAGTTATTGAGCATTATTATTAAGCATTTCTGCTAACGTTTTTTTAATTTAGCAAAAGTTTTCCACTAATCCAACATGCTGTGCTTGGTTTTTTTTTATAACGGACCAAATGCAAATAATGAACAGATAATAGTCATAACAGTTATACGAAGGTAAAATTAACGTTAGCAAAATGAGCATACAACTCACACATTCTCTGCCGCATCACCGAGACTATCATCCATCGCCTCCATAGCAATACGATGTTTTTGAACTAACTATGCATACGAAAGAAACTATACATACACTCCGTTGTCAAAGTGTTAGTTCACATGCACCACCTAGAATGCATATTAACTTATGTGTTGTTTCTTTTCAAATTATAGGTTGATCGGTATCCATACGAAAGACCAACTTTAAACCGACACTAATATTTACAGCTGCGAGTCGTCTGCTAGACTGAGAGCGCGCGTTTCGTCGCGCGTGTTGACGATAGCCTACTTGAAAGATTGTACTGTTAGGTTCGTTGTACGGCACCCTAGGCCAAAGGTTGGTCGCGAGCGGTTTTTTTGCACAATTTTGAATCGGGATCGCTATCGGATTTATAAACAAAGCCACACATATACTCGATAAAGATACGCAAACATATTTCAAGCAAGCGATTAATTATCAACGGTAAATAAAAAATCTCATTTGTTTATAATAGTTTAAAATACGTTTGAGAATGTTTAAATACTCATTTCATTCACTAATTCTTTATTGACAGACTTTTATCTTGGAGGATTTCTAAAAGTGGTTAATCAATATACTACAAGAAGGCGTGGAGATTTGTTTACAGATGATGTTTTTAACAAATTTTTTTCTGAACGTTGTTCTTTGTATTGGAAAAAAATGCAGGACTACCGCCTGACGTATACGATAGTTCTTTTTTTAGACGGAATTTCGCATTTTTAAGGCTTTATTATCCTTTGCATCGCATAATTTTAATTTAATTGTATTGTTGTAGTGTTGGATTAGCACTACCTACGATATACGATTGGATAATATTTTTCTTCATGTTTCTTCAATCGAAGATTCTTTAATAGTATTGACTATCCAAAACACTAACAAGTGAAAAAAAGTGAAGAAATATTTTTTAAGATATTAGGAAATTAAAAATTTTAAGTCCGAGCTGTAAAGGACGTGTATCGAAAGAAAATTTATACTTCTGCTTTTCTACTAGGTAGTTCAATATTGATCCGGAACAAAGCTCAAAAATCTTTAGATGGCGATAGATTCATATGTATTTATCGTCACCGTTTTTTATTTAATACATTTTGTTTAAAGGTTTTCTGGAATGATTATGTGGGTCAGATAGGTTGTTTTGACAAGAAACTTAAAATAACTGCCTTTAGTCGTTATTGCTACATTATGCACGCAGATTATATATTTATTGTATTTTTCAGCGCAATCTTAGCTTGGAGTGCCTCAACCACTGGGGTCTTGAGTTTCTCAGTATACTACGGCGGAAAAGAAGGATACGCGCATTCTACCTTATAACGACGTGAACTTTGGGTCTCTTTGGCGTCATTGGCGTGTTCTTAGCTTCGCTTTATTAGATGTATAAGAATGAAAAATTCCCACGTTTCTTTTACGGAATAGAAACACTCTTATGACAATAAATTATTGTGTTATGTATGCTATCCTCTGTCATTGCTCACGACTTTTTCCCATGCTAGAAATTTTCAAACTTTATATTGAAGCATTCGCTTAGCTAGACTTTCAGGCTCCCTTCACTGTCAAATAAGTGTGATGTGATTTCCTTTTCAGTGAACGGAAAAGATCAAAAGCCGTCAGCGCATAACGGGTGTAACAAAACCTCTCATTCTAAGTCCAGGAGGGCAGCTTTGTACTTCGACTATGTTTCCTGTATGTGGCCTCGCGTTGTTATCGAGCAGAATGCTTGCGTGACTTCATTCGTCGGGTTTCTTTTTTATTGAATACGTAATTGATTCGATGAAACTGGACCAAAGAAACGTACCGATTAACTATTTGGCGTGTAGGAATCGATTCATAGTGAATGCGGCGGTCGCAATTCTATTGTAAATCATCGCTTTTTTTTTGAGTGAAGATCTAGGTGGAACAAACATAACGGCTGTAGACAAGGCGGCAGTAGCCACTTTTCGGCTGCTTCTCGCTTGGTTGTAGCAGATAAATAGTACTGACGATAACGGATCTCCTTGTTTCGCGTACTTAAGCCGAGCTAATTTAGTGGCACACGTTGGAAGTAGACGAGAAAATCAAAAAAAGTTATTCGAAATAGGCTGTTATACTACCACTATAAAAAATTAAGAAGAACAAGTTAAATAATAATTTGTAGAATACGTCAAAGAAAGTATATGGTCCGTAGTCAGTACCTGTAGGTTAGAAAACCGAAGTATATAACTTTAACGTATTTTCATAAAACGTCAGACTAAATTGCAATGTATAAAGCTGTGGGAAAATGAGAATATGAGTAAGAAAAAAATTATAGTTAGGGCTAACCATAAGAAAAGTCTCTCTATCATGTTACGAGGATAGGCGAAAAAAGCATTCTTTTGTGCCATTCGCTAAAGCTGAGTATATACTGTCTGTGCCGAATAAGTATGCTGTAATTTTTCTGCTCGCATTCAAACCTATGATGTCCAAAAATGCATGCTGTATACACTGATTATTATATTCAACTGAAGTTTGATGAAAAGACCATAAACTTATTGAACACAGTGAACATATGACTATTAACGGACCTTCATTTTGACGTACCTTGTATGAATAAGAATGGTCAACATTTGCGCAAGCTTAGATTGTTTGTCGTATACATATTTTAGAAACATTTCCCTACGGAACCGTTTCTTTGAGAAACAGTTTTCATACTCGGTTTTCACTATAGGCCACAATGAGAACATTCTTTCTGGAGGGGAGCTAGGTGGACAAAGAGGTCGACTTCTTTACATGGGGTTCAGTTCACAGAAATTTAGCGCGGTGCGAATTGTCGGTGACTGACTGCTGAGTAACGGCTCTCACGAGTTTCACAAATAATGTAAGAGCACCCTGAATTGTCGTCGCTGGGCACTGGTACTGGGAATGATTACATATTGCGTTTAATTAGAGCGTTAAAGACGGATTCGTCTATCTAACCCACCCGGGTTGCGAGAACCTCAAACATGCCGCTAGCAAACACGGGGGAATGTGTTTCAGGGGGTATCAGAAGGTACTCCAAAGTTCTGTTTCTCTTAGAGAAAAGCCCTCACGTTGCAGAAGTCCGCTGCAGCCATGGACGAGATCCAGAACGTGTTCCATTCATCTGGTTACGGTCGATTACAGAAAAGACAAACTTATGGCTCCTGAAGAATTTTTGTAGAGATTTGAAAAGCTCTTGAAACCTTTTTAAAACCCTTAGGAATCCATTCTACCTGATAGCGGGGACTAGAACAACTGACAGTTCCTTTTTTGTGAGCTCGTGCTGAATTCGCAAGAACTCATCATGCATTGCAGTGGAGTGCTCCACCTTACTTAAAACCACCGGGATGGTTGAATATGTCCTGCCGTGACCACCGTCAATAATTGCTAGCACCTGGTTTGGAGACATTCTTTGAAATGAGTCTCCATTTTCCTGCTCATCATCGTCACCGCAAAGCTTGAGTGCTTTGTCGCCAGCTTTTTTTCTGCCACTGACGTTTCGCTTGAAGTACGCTTGCTCACAATGGTCAACACTGTGAAACGGACAGCACGCGCCATGCATAAAACTGTATATAACGTCTTTTTCGACTTACTCATGAATTCTGTGCTCAGTTTCTCGTTACTGCGCTTCGTCAATAGTAACACCTTAGAGGCTCTTGCTGACTAACTCAGACTGCTCTAAAAATGTGACCAGAGTTGTCACGCTGATATCGGCGGTCTCCTTACCATAGATTTGCGTAAGGTAAACGATTATACAAGCGACAAGGATCAACTCACTTGACGAATGCAAGATCAAGGAAAACTGGTACACTTACATTTGCAAAAAGCGATCACAAGAAATAATGAGAAACCTTCCAATAGCTTAGCTCGCAGAACTTTGCGAAAATCTGATCAGAACTTAATGCCTTTGACTGGCTCGTTGGCATGCCTCTTCGCATGGCATACTTCATGCTTCTGCAACTCGCTTTGACCGCAATGCTCCGTCTTGATCGTGGTGAATTCCCGAATATATTTGGACTACTGCAGAGACCTGCCTCGATAGTACTTTTTAAGTATGTCAAACTGAAGAAAAAATACCATTCATCAAGTGTAGTACAAGTGAAAAAAGTTCCGTAACGTACTCATTGGACAAGTTAGTACTCGCTGCCAATATTATATTTGCAGGCGTGTCAGTGCTACAATTAGCACCTGAGAGCCACTAGTTTGGGGCTCATTACGGTGGCTTTCCGTTAAGTCCACGCCAACCAACTTTGAAGCTATTGAGAATACCACATGCGATTTAGAGTACTGTATTTTACATTCATCTCGCGTCTCTCACGCTTCTTCTACAATGCCCTACCGCACTGCATAAACTGGGACATTCTTAGAGGTATTACTGCTGTGACTTTTTTGACGTTTTACGTTACCAATAAAATTTTTGGTTTTTTGTACTTTTCCCACATGTCTGAACTGCTCATAACAGACTGGCCAGGAAGGCCACAGTCGTATCTGAATCCTGTTGCCCATGTAACCAGATCATACACACTAAAAGGATTAAATGAAGACGAACGCCTACTAACCTTCTTGTCTATCTTTCTTCGGCACATCAGAAATTTGTATAGTTTGAGCGTCTCAAATATGAAATTTGCGGCAGGATTGGTCGTGGCCGATAAATGGCCGTTGCTACTCGAGTAGCGAAGAAGAGCGACTGAGAAGTGGCTACAATCGCTGCGGTTATGACAGTGGACCCTAGGCCTTAATTTTTCGCTTGGACCTACTCACTTCGACATCTATTTTGTTGACGTAAAGACAACACGTCTCATCATCGTTGACAATTCTGTGTGAAAATTGGTTATTGCGGCCATGCGACACTTGATACCGGGCGGGATGATAAGATGCAGAGTTAAGTCGTAATTTTTGTTGGTTAATGAGGTGCCCTTGGTAACTTCGAATTTCAGTGTAAACTCAAGGTACTTAAGGCACTTAACAACAGCCGCATAGCTGCAGCCTAACTTTTTGGCCAACTCCCGAGTTGTCTATTGGCCGTCTTTTTTCAAAAGTGTCTTCCGATGGTCTTTATTCTGACGGTCGGCCAGAGCGGGAGGCATCCTTTAGTTCCCGGATTAAACTTGGCAAACCACTCTTGAGCAGTACTTTCAGCGATAGCATCATTGCCGTACACAAGGCATGTGTCCCGGGCTATTCCGTAAGGATTTGGCTTTGGTGAAATTCGTAGTACAGAAGATATCGAAAATGTGCTTCTCTTCCCGACCTATTACAGCTTAATTCGATATCTCAGGATGGTGGCCATTATTTTGTGTACAAGTACGCATTAGGTATATAGCCAGAAGTATGCGAGAGTACGATAGACAAAAGCGCAAGACGGCGAAAAGTACCGTGAGTACAATGTGTTATCAAGCAATTCGAACTTTATTTTTCATTCAAAATTTTAGGACAGTAGGAATTCTCCCTAATGGAAGTGCACTTATTTTGTATAAATGGCCATTCCGTGCTAATGATGTGTAGAACGCTCATAACAATAACATAAAAAATTATAGTATGCCCTATTTCCTGTTTTAGGTTGTTGTGAAACGTTCTAGGCACACCTTGACAAGAGTCGCATTAATTTTTTTGCCCAGTAAAATCCTTGATATCGGATTTGGCCCCTCTAAGTGCTGAATAATCTCGGTTGCGTTTCGGAACATATATAGTGGCGGATCCACATTTCATCAGAAGTTACGTAACGATAATGACCTTGGTTGCCTAAAAGGTCATTTCGATGCTGATTATGCTTCGTTGCACGTGATTCGGCAAAGCTGGTTTCTAATATTGTTTCTAATGTTAATGCAAGATTGTAAATTTAGGCCGCGTTGTAGTGCGAGCCGTTTCTGTTGCTGAATATGTTCGTTCGGTCGTCTATGAAAGACGGACGGATTTTTGTGACTATGGTTTTCACAACTACCTTTCTTTGAGGTTGCTTGGAAGTAGTTTAGAGTGGCCGTCCAATCAGAATATTATAAAATTCATAAATCTAACGACAAATTGTTGCACATAGAAAATAAGAGAAGATCGTACTTTTGTGTCCTCTGTCTCTGACCCTTTCCGATAAAAAACATTTAATAATAACGCGGATCCTACTTTGTGCGTATACAGAAAGACGCGTGACATGTTAATTACTTTGTTGTCGCAATTAATTGCAACAGTTATTCAGCTGTACTCGTTCCCATGCTAAAGTTGGATTCACCTAGAAACAGTAGCATATAAAAACCTTTTTTTGGAAAACTTAGCAATATAGACCTAGCATTTTCTTGCAACACAAGAAATTCGGGCCAAATAGCGTTCTTTTTCATAAAGGTTAGAACTTCTAAGTGCCAATATTTTCGCAATAGTTTCGCAACAAGATGGGATCAATTTCGAATTGTTACGGGTAAGAGGAATGGTTCATAAGCTAGGACAGTACGTCTGAACTGAAAATTCTTGTGCTTTCTTTCTAAAAGTGTAAACAAATATATATCAACGAAATTGTTTGCATTTACTAGAAAAAGGATTTCTGTTTCACGACAACAAATGACTATTTCACAGTAACCGCGTCTGGAAATACTGATCAATAGGTGTAAACTCGTCAAAGTGTTGTAGAAATACGCTACGTATAAAAAATTCTAACAAAATTGGCTTTTGGGCTGATAGCAAGTCAAAAGTTTCAAAAGCGAAAAATGTTCAAGAAGTACAAAAAGACTAATCAGATATACCAATTAATTGTTTATTTCTGTATTGAAAACTTATGTGTGCTAAGAATAGCTTTTCAAGCTATTTGGGTGAACTTTCGTGTTCTTTTCAATCTAATCCCTATTGAGGAGTTTCCGACCTGTCTCATAAAAATCTTTCCAAATTCTTCGGAGGCCGCATGAAAACCAGTGATAATGTAGACCGTCGATTTCGGGCAAAAAATTAGGTTTACCTTGGCAGGGAGGTTTGTTCAGCGTAGAAAGGTTGGACAAAACTAAGCTTCTAAGTTCTCCTTTAAATACAGTAGGAAAACCAAAATAACCAAAAATCAACAGTAGTCTGTTCCACAATTACGTCGTTTGTGATCAAAATCACGCTTCCTAAGCGAGGTATGTGTATGGATTATTGAGAAAAAAAAATACGTGAACGTTGAGTGGTGTGGGGTAATCGTTAAGAATTATTATTATTATTATCTTCGTATACTCATGGGCTTTGGATCTGAACATTTCGAAATACCAGTGATTCAGGTCCTAAGCTTGATTACTTTTTAATGTTAATTTACAACCGTATACCAAACATGCTAAATGTTACTTTTCGTGTTTGGTACCGGCATTCTATTAATCAACTAACTCCCAGCACGAAACGAAATGTGTGTATGCCCGGATTCGAATCTAGGCACGTGTCCCTACAATTATCAGGTGACTAGGTTACTCACTAGGCTATCGCAGGGACGTAATAAACGGGCAACACGTAATAAAACAGTTCAGCTAGCACATAAGTCTATGCAGAGAGGCTTAAAGCACATACTGTCATCGGTCATTTAAATAAAGTTACCTAAAAATTTCACACATTGTCAGGTTGATCGAAAATAGCTATGCAACCGAACTTCTATCTTTATGCGGTTTTTTTTTCTGTGAAAGCTGTCGCCTTCCGCTTTTTAGTGTAGTGACAATACTGTCTTTCGAGAAGCATTTTTAAACAAATGTGAAAGGGAAAGCACTAAGGCTAGTATCCGATCTCTGTTACCCGTGGCTGTGATTACTTCCGCATGTAAGTACGGCACGCTTCATTTGCCGTTTGGCATTATCTCACGCTGGATCTTAAACCAACACTTCGAGCTCTTTTCCTGAGTTGTGATATTGTGTCCGGCCCTGACTCGCCCTTTGACATAAGTTCTCGATAAAATTCGGATGAATTTGTAGGTTATGGCAGAAGGTTAGGATCATTAACGGCAAGCACCATAAAGTTAGTTTACCATATAGCATGGTGAGTAATCATGCATAAGCACACCATTTTTATCCGAAGACCATTCTCGCATGTTCGTCTGAATTATATCAATGCATTGTTAATTTTCTATATCTCGTTGACGACAACGAAGTTTCTGCACTTGATGACCCGGGCTATTATTCTGTTTGGACGTTGAAACTATAGGATCACACAGGACTCGTAAGATCTTTCGCCGAAACTGTAGACGTGTGAAACATTGCATCTGAGAAGTAGAAGTTTTTGCAGTCTTCGATTGTCCGACCTTAGAGTAATTTAGCCCACTTAAAATGTGCACAGAGGCTTTATAAAAAGTTAAGCGAAGCTTTTTTGATTATCGCTACACTTGCTCATTTATAACGCCGGAGGATCCTTATGGATGAAGTGAATCTAGTACTTCGCCACATTCTGAAGCATTTATGAAATTGGTACAAATCGGGCTTTCCGTAGTTTGCTTGCAGTGATCGCTGCGTTATTCACCGTTTTCTATTTTTTTTTTTTCTGTTTTTCTTAATAACAGAGGCATCTTTTTTACTTTCCGTGTTATATTATCAGTTGCACACTCCTAGGTTACGACCCAGTCTTTTTATATAGATCGGGCTGTTAGAGCCCGCTGCTGTTCCGCAAAGTTCCATTATAAGTTCATGCATGAACATAAGAACACTGAAATTCATTTCAAAGTGTTTATAATCTATATATAATCTAAGTGTTATATAATAACAACAGCGGCGTTAAATGGTAGTAACTATAAGTGCTGTTCTACATCTTGAATGAATGGAAGAAGACGAAATTCGATAGTAAATTGTGTGTAAGGGCTTAAATGTTTGTAAATGAACTGTCATACATATCAGTAAATAGCTTCCTTTTTACAGTAGTTTAGAAATACTCTTCTATAGACACTGTTCCATTACTAAAAAACAAAGGGAGATAGTTTCCACACAAAAACCGCATACAGATATGTCGTGTGAAGCTATCTTCGATCAAACGTGACGATGTGCGTAATTTTTAGGTCGTTTTATTTGATCAGCCAGTGACGGTATTTTGAAACTAAAAACAAACACTGCAAAGTTATACATTAGGCATATCAAACATCACAAAGATATTGGCATGTGACAAGTAACACATATAATACCCAAATCAATAATCATCGACAGGACTTCGATAGCAGTCGATTTTCAAACAGTATTGAAATGTCAGCTTCTATTCTCACTGAAGAACGAAATATCGATAAGTTTGAATGAATGGCCACAAAAGATAACAAAGAAATGAATACGAAACAACACCGATCTATTTAAAGAGATCATGAATTACATGTAACAAACACAAATTAATTTCTCACCTGGAAAACTGCTTATCATATCCTAAACGAGAAAAAAACAGATCCAGCCCATCGGAATATAGGCAAAAATATCTACTTAGTACAATGAACTAAATGATGGAACAAAGTAATTCAAAAAGATTTTTACACAAAAAATAAAAACAACGCACTTATAACCGAACACCAGTACGGATTTATTAAGAGGTCCTTCACGATCAGCGTTCTTGGAAAGGTGAAATAGCACCCGTGAAAGAGAGAAAAAAGGAAAAAGTAGACAGAAAAGAAGAGTGCGCAGGCGCTAAGGGCTTTCGATATTCGCAATACCTTTAACAGTATCCCCTGGCAGGCCGTCCTAGATAGATTAGAAGCAGACGAAGAGGTTACCCATATAAGTTAATATCAAGCTATTATAAAAACATGAATGGCGCACAACGAAATAACATATCAGTTAAACACAAGAGCCCCGCAGTACTTGGATCCCTATTGTGTAACGTAGAGTATTATGGTATATTGCCAAAGGTACTGAAATTGGAAATGGTATCCACTGCAAATGATTTGGCGACAGCCACTGCAGTAAGGACCGGATCTAAATTTCTAATAAAGTGCACGGAACCTTGAGATTCAATCAAAGTCTGGATAAACATGTACTTCAACAAGCCTTTGAGAAGCGCAGCTGACATTGCTGAACTGTCGCGTAAAAACAGGTGTGATTGATCATACACTCCTTTCACAAAAAGAACTAAAATAAAACTTGAAGACCGTCAGAAGCGGCTTACTCATGGAACAGCTTAGGTCAGCTATACAACTACAAAGACAGCAAAAGCAGTTCAAAACCTGGCGAGAATTAAATCAATAAAACAGAGCCCTGACTTAGTAGACTTAGAAGCGACAGCCTTCGACCCCATCGCACTCTAGATTTGATTGTTATTTGTCGACCTTGTGAATATTTGTAGAATTAATTATTATGAGAAGATGTCCATATTGCATAAAAAGTGCTTATTTGTTGTCGCATAATAGAATTCGATATAAAATGAATCGATCTACACGCCTTTAAAGGGGGAGGCCACCGTTTGTGACATATGTTTATATTACTGCTAACGTCCTGATGAAGCGAGTCCCGCCATAACAGCAACTGGGTATAATACTTTTTATTATAAATTAACCAAATAACAATTGCAGTTACGCCGCACATAAGCAAGATTTGTATTATAATTACAGATTGTGCCAGGGATCCTTTAGGACACAAAACAATCATGAGTAGGCCGCACTGAAGCAACGGTAAAAACAGACAATAGCAACGGAGACATAATGAAGAAGAGGCGCACTTCACGAAAATTCTCAACAGCACACGGCGTGCCTTCTGTACAAATATTTGAGTATCAGAAACAGTTATAATGGTCACAGTGAAAAAAACAATAGCTTACAACAAAACAATGTTTAAGCTTAAAAAATACCAACCGATAAGAATACCGATAAGAGCAGCTACGACATTTAGAACATTTTCGTTAAGGCGGCGGCTGCAATAGTCAGCCTAAGATTTCGGGACCTACAGACAGAAAGGAGAATAACGAGATATAGGAAAAAAGGTTTAAAAAAGTGCGCCAATCAAAATACTTATTAAAGGCATCATCCCCTAGTATAATAGAGGACGGTCATCCACACATACTGTAGATGAGACGAATTTAAGGGCATAAAGGGAGTGCTGACCCATGAGGCGGGAATATACCGAAACCAAATGATTGGGGAAAAATAACGCTGCAAAGTTATGAGCACATGTGGTCCAATTTCTAAAAATAAAAACATCGATGAGTGTGTAGTAGAGGAACACAATGATTCCACAGGAGGAACTAGATGCCGGTACAGGACTACCTAAAATTTGTCTTTACCTTGTTATTGACTCAATGACGATGGGACTGACATATGCTAAAGGTCATTTGGTCTTTAACGCAGCCTATATTCACCAAGAAAGGTGTGGCGGTAAAGTTTTAGTAAAAACTCCTCGATGCGCGCGTCCTCGCAACAGGATGGAAGACTCTCGCAAACTGGGACTAACGTAAGTCAATAGTGCGTAAGGCAGTAAAGCAACACCAGGAATCTTAAAAAAAAATTAACTTTCTTAAGCTGTACGTCTATGAAGATATGTCTCAAGGCGATAAGTCATTACCCTGCGATTAAGGTCTACCGAAGATACAGAAATGCTCTAAAAAGAACAACAGAATTATCACAAGCAGTGTATCTGTGTTAGGTATTTTTTGCCTGTAGCGCGTGTAAAGCAATCATTTGTAAGTTCTGAACAGCGATTTTCTTTTTAAATCAAAAACTACATACGATCGCTCTGGAATCATGTGTAAACACTTTAATTACTTGAACTTTCTTTATTTAAGCACGCATTTTGTGGTAGATAATTCAATTACTTAGATTGTGAGCGGCTCAACCTCAACGTGTCTAGGCATTATATTATATCAGGCAACATTGTAACAGTGAACATCGAACCCAAAACCTATGCGTACCCCTTCTAGAATGGTAGTCAAGCTAGGCACTAAGTAAAATATTTTCGTGAAATATTTAAGATTGAAGTAATATCCCTTGTCTTGCAATTTACTTGATAAATCCTATATAAAAAATTTCGCAATCTTTCTAGATCTTGAAAGGTGCCTCATGATGTGAACATACATACCCATACACAGACTATTATTTCAAAAAACTAGCCAAAAGGTACCGTTTTCATTAGTCGTCTAAATCGGGTTTGGGTAGAAAGCAAAAATATGAAGAAAAAACTAGAATGCTTGGAGTAAACCACCACAAGATCCACAAAAGTTCTACATTTATAAGTGTAGTCTGCGTCTCCTATCGTTTATGGCAATCTAACGCTAACTTTCGGTCGTATCATCAACTCTATAGCGGATAATCTATCAAGTAACAGATCATTCTTTTATTCACTTTACTAGATTCTGCTTTTAATACGCCTGCCCTGTTGCCATAGTAAACATGAACAGCCATCGCAGGCAGGTTTTAATTTCGAACATCTGTAGTTATAAAAATCAAAAAAGCATAAACATTACTATGCTTATTATAAAGCACTTTTCTCATAAATTAACACAGATGCGTGTACTGTTCATTGTTCAATAGCAATGCTATTTCGGGGAAGTTCCTTTCGAGCACCATTCCAAAGGCGATGTATTTAGTGTGGGTTATACTGAAAATATTACAGCAAGATATAGAAATTACGTTTTCATGCTATTTACACTTATCAGTACCGTATCTAGTCAAGCTGTGAGCCGCCATAATTTTCAATCAAAAAAATCAAAGTTAATAACATACGTTGTCTATCCAATCGAAAAACTGAGCATCCTCATCTCTTTGTAGGCAATTTAATGTACTCTCAATATAAATGATATCTTTCTAATTTCCAAATTCTCTGAAGAACCCTTATATAGTTGTAACTGTATAGCTAATTATAACTTTATTGCTACTCGTTCATCTATAATTTATATCTGCGTCGGTTCCTTGATTTAACGTTTGAACAATTTTTTGCTGCTTTCTATTTGACAGGTATGGGCGTCCGATTTTTATTTTTTTTTAGCACTTTATTACTGAAAGCGTACCGGCGTACGCATACCCGAGGTCAATAAATTGACCGCGATCGGTAAAATAGAGAGGTTTCGCTGCTTTAAATTCAAAGACCTTTATGTTCCAAATTTTGTGTTTGATATTGCCTTTAGGCATTCCATCAGACTGCTGGCTTTCAGCACGAAACGAAGTCTAGTCATGCGCGGGTGTAGACTCACATCGTGTCCCTAAGCTTAGCAGGCAACTACGTTACCCACTAAGCGATCAAGGAGACAAAAAGACTTAAGGTTTGCAAATTGCTTGTAGAAACGAGTGCTATCGAAGGCATTCTGGAAGTCAATAAGTTTCGCTGTTTTATTAAACTTTTATTTACCATCTGAAAAATTGCGTAGCCCATGGCTTTTTTTTTAAAAGAAGTTATTGTTCTTTAAAGGTACAGGCTCGTTAAAAAAACGTCCCTCAAAAATACCGTTGGGGTTTTTTATAACATGCAATACACATATTAGTTAATAATTTGTACAGTTACGCATAAAAACATATTTATTTGAATAGTCTGGAGGCACGGTTGTCCATTATCATGTGTAGATGGTGGCTTGCACGTGGTGATACGCCTAAGCCTATTGGAACCCGCTACTCGTTACTCTATCTTCTGTTGTCATTTATTTTTTTGTATTTAATATGATTTTTTTAAAATTTAAAATCATTATCAAGCTCAGTAATCTCAAGCCTGATACATATATATGCCTTAAAGTGTCTCAGTGAGGCCACCCTAAGGCGTGTTATTGATTTCTTAGTTCACATATTGTGCGTTTTAAGTGCGGACTTAGCAAAACAAAATGAGGATATAACATCTACTATTTTCGCTGGACTGTCATGATTTCAAAGAAAAAGTACAACTAAAAAAAATTTGTTGGAGCGTTAAACAGCTATATAGTACTCAAATCTTTCTTATTCAATAAGTTTGAGCTATACACAGTCAAAACTGGCATTTACTGAAAAATGGAAAAAAAACTTAATTAAGTAAAGTTGCAATCCGCAATGAAAGAAAAAAAACTATTTACGTAGATGCTTTATAGAAAACTTATTCTTTTGGACAGAATATAGCCCCCATCATCTGTCGCGTTTCATATTTGTGAAAACAGCAAGTTTGAATTGTTAATTTGGCGCAAAGATCATGTATTTTGTAAGTATAGCGCTCTTGTTTGCCAATGCCTGAACAGAATTAAATAATCTCCGTTTGTTTCTAGGAGTTTGCAAGGATACTGGTGATCTACTATATAAATTTAGTTAAGGTGAATATAACTCTGTTGTGTGTTCTATTTAACTTTATCGAGCTGGTGCCGTACTGCGAGGAAGAGCTGCTGTAATAAGCTTTGGAAAATGGGGAAAATCGTTGGTGGCAGTCATAACGATCGACGATCTACGGAAACTTTTGCTACGAAGAGCGCTGGACCTTTGTAACCCAAAGGAGAGAACGAACTGAAGGCTAATTAGCCTCCAATCTCTCAACCCAATGTACCCTTCCAATTTTCTTTGAGCACATCTTGGGCATCCGTCCTTTATAAACTCAAATTGGACAAAAAATGGTGAAAGCGATCCGTGCTGAGAACTAGATACATGGTCCTTCCGGATGCCATAGCCTGTCAGACATTTCTAAGTTGTTATGACGCTAAGACATACTGTCACTGTCAGCAATGCACCCAATCTCAAGTTACTAAACCTTTCCTTAACTCATTGAGATGGTCAGATGACCCCGTATAATAACCATTATTTACATAAGAACAGATATAGAGAGAAGAGATAGGGTAAGATCAAGATAGTTTTGCCAACTGGTTTCATAATTTAATACGGATTACATCAAAATAAAATAGAAAAAGACAAATGTGTCAATACAACGCTAGAGATAGTAGCTTTACGTAAACTGTTAAAGAAATGAGTGCTTAGAATAACATCATCATCATCATCATTGAAATTCGCTTATGTAAATACTTTATAACTAAAGAGTCTAAAATTTATAACATTTTTAGAAAATTTTAAAATAGAGTGAACATGTAGAGCACAGGGCTTTACGACGGCGCTGCTTTTCTCTGCGCTACGCTAGTCAAAGAAAGCGTCCTTAAACATGAGCTTTGTCTATAGAGACTTTTGCGGCCGACGAAAATGATTCGGCACCACATACAACGTAGTAAAAGGCACTTATTGCATAACGGATTATTATGTGTTGATTCTTCTATCTGACTCTTGCCGCGTTCCGTCCATCGTAGCGCCAATAGCAATGAATTCTGAGTCTATTTTGGCCATTCGTTCCTTCCGATCTCAGATATATTCCAAATAGGCGAGCGATTTTGGTAGGTGAAATTGGCGTCAAAGATATTCAACAAATAGCGGCGTATCCGCGACAAAATACAA
This sequence comes from Varroa destructor, assembly GCF_002443255.2. Classification (NCBI taxonomy): domain Eukaryota; kingdom Metazoa; phylum Arthropoda; class Arachnida; order Mesostigmata; family Varroidae; genus Varroa; species Varroa destructor. The sequence continues at coordinate 55,415,844 of NW_019211456.1, read as the reverse complement.
GTAGTTTTTATGGCAGGTTGTGTGCAAACCTAATAAAAAAGCAGATTTTTCACGGTATAGCCTATATCTTCAAATTGTCTTGAGGTTCCCCCAAATTAGTTTGATGCCATATGAGGCCATTGAAGCAAGCTTAGTATCCAAAAAGGCGAATCATCATTCAATTCCTATGCTTAAGCTATCTAGCTCTCTGCTCTTAAGCCCAATCGGAGGCTTCAACCAAAGGCAACTCATCCAGTTTCTATGCTTAAGCTATCTAATCCTCTACTCTTAAGTCCAGTCGAGGCCTCAAACAAAGGCAACTCATCCAATTCCTATGCTTAAGCTATCTAACCCTCTACTCTTAAGCCCAACCGGGGGCTTCAAGCAAAGGCAACTCATTCAATTCCTATGCTTAAGCTATCTAATCGTGCCGTGTAACAGCGCTCGCTGTCAGAATTTTTTTAATGTGTTGTGTAATACGCTCGATGTAGCAAGTAAGTTTGGGTGGCAAGAGAGCTTCATGTATTCCAAAAGTAAAAAGTATGATCATAAACTGTTCAGTATTTCATGGCTTCGATCTTGTCCAAGTTCATTTCTAAGCCGGCATTCGTCACGTACTGTTAAAAACGGGCCCATTGCCTGGTTAACTTCAGAAAGACTTGCCCCGTAAATGACATGATCTCATTTTAATAAACAGGATTTGACAAGTACATTGCTGACTTTCCCCTACAAAGCTTATCTTGTTTTTTTCCCAAGCTTTTAGAAGAGCGTGAAGACACGTAAAGTGTATAGCTGGAACTACTTTGTAGCGGCATCTCCGTTTAGCAATTGCGCTCAATGAACTCGGTTTTCGAGGATATTTTTGCCTTTCCGCAAGGAGTCCTTTTTGCCATTTTTCCGATATTGTACGCTTGTAGAGAGTGATTCAGCGCGTAGTTCCCTAGTGCCTCTTTAAAATGTTCGGGTTTGATTTGATCAGGACCAGCTGCCTCGCTGTGCTTGAGCTACTGCAGCGCTGCAATGCCAACAACTATCGCAGTCTTTATATGATTTGCCTGCTCGTTCCATGTTGGATTACAGTGCGGTGAGTCTTTCGGCACGATGCTCCTGGAAGCATACCTCTGCACAATGAGCAACGAAGATATCCGATGTGGTGGAGCATGGAAAAAATCCGGACCGCCGTAGCCATCTACAGGGATGTTGTTTCGGCTCGAGTGAGAGGCCATAGCTCCTCGGCTATGTCGCTCGGTCCGCAAGACCTGTTTATTTCAACACCTAATAGAGATATAAAAATGGACGCATTCCTGCGTATATTATGGTTAGTGGGCGGAAACTCATTTGTGCTTGGTAAACGCACTATATAACGTTTAACTTTAAGCTGTTGCGATGAAGTTTAACCCCACCATCTATATCTTGGAATATCTTAGAGGGCGACGCTATATTTTTTGACTTCAGGTCTCTCTGGTATGGGAAAGAATTCATTAAGACGCTGGCGAATTCTTCTTTTGCTTAGCGACATTGCTAAAGCTGTGCGCCGTGAAGCTGCGAGCACTCATCCTGTAAGGAGATTTTTGGTAGATTAGAGACGACTTAGATGACAGGCAGGCTGGTCGCGAGTACGTCCATAGTGAATTACTACATTCTAACAGTGAACGTCAGTTTCTCCTGGTCGGTTGCAGTCCAGTACTCAGAGTCCGCTAAGGTACCAATCAGCTTGCTTCGATACTCTCTTAGCTTGTCTAATTTAAGTTGAAGTCACTTTCCACGATTGTTGGTGATTCGTTAAGCAAAGCATTGAGACATCATCGCGTCAACTCCTATAGCAGTATAGTTGATATTTCGATAGAGTCTGGTCAAACACATCCTGCTATCACATTAAACTTTTGCACTTGTAGAAAAGCAACGTTAACTTGCGATATAAGCACTATCATATCGCTCAAGACCTGATTATAGTATGTAGTGACTCCACTGTTAGACCTCTGCCAGCCTTTTAGTCTAATCGTTGTTGAAAGTGCTGTGTAGAAACCTGATTAGGTAAAAGCAGTACTTGTCTACGCTTTACGTAAAACTATTATGCTTCGGCGTCGTAAAAAAGGCCGTGCAGGAAGTATAAAAGACGGACATCTTCATAATGTTATAACGTAGCAATTAGCATTTCTAAGTCTTCTTTGGGATGCTCGTAGATTTGGACTGCTAAACTAATCGCAAGGCAGCGAGCAGGTAGTCGAGTAGAGTCTCTCTCAACGGTGCTTCGTACCCCTTTTCGTCATCGTGTCATCTTGGTTCGCACTGATCGATCTGATTTGTCTAAAGCTGCTTCGCGTTTACCTTAATATTTGCCAACCGCTGGCATCCAGTGCTGATAATTGGAATTTGGCGATATGCTCTTGGATCGAAGGGTCGGGGCGAACGGATATTACTTGCTGGCCTGTTCACTGCCCAGTCTTGGCATCCTTAATTCCGTCGATCGGTAGTATCCCTCTTGGTTTCGTATTGATAAAATCTCAAGTTGTAGGTTGTTCCTAAAAACACTTGGAGCAGGCACCTCTGATCGTGAAACCACCTGGCTAAAAATCGAGCCACCTTTGCGTCACTTATCTTAAGCCCGGGTCATACCATAATTTGGAAATCACATTCAGTACTTTCTTACATTAGCACTTTATCAGATTCGGCTTCTTGCGTTCTAGATGAAGCTGAGGGACGATTTCATTGATAGTGTACACTCAGGTCTATGTTTTTTCAATCAAAGAGTGAAGAGAAATACTTAAAATGAGTTGGGCTCTCCTGAGATTCATTCATTCTTGATATCCACTACGCAGAACTATGTTTATTGACTTAAGATCATTCTAAGGGAATTCAACAAGCAGCGAACAAAAGAACAAATTTTCTGTCAGATTTTTTGCCATGGCCTTAAAATGACATTACTTGTTATTTTCAGTTGAGTGAAGGCTGGGGATATTAAAATTACTCAATATCAGAATATAAGCGTTTTTATTGTTTTAGTGGTTTACTGTTTGATAAGCAAGGACAAAAACATTGGAGCAATGCCAAGGCTTGTTGCAAAAACGTTTCTGTCTGTTTACCGCGATTGCGTAGGTTAGTGTCAGTGGTTTGCTATTAGGGCTGAGCCAGATTTGAAAACTAGTGTATATAGGAGAGATGCTATAGTTTTTGACTGATCTGGCATATCGACAAGGCTCGACGAAAGAAGTTTGGAGGACATATGATAAAAAAACGTATATGTAAATAAATAGTAAATAAACAAGCATATAATGTACAACCGTTCGGAGATTTATATTCTAGGGTGTACAAATAAAACGCCCTCAAAGCATTGAGGTTCAGTTTGGGTCGTCTCTGCCATAACGGAACTGTGTGAGCGATGAATCAAAAAGGCCATGTAAAAAGATGAAATCTGTTTAAGCTCAAAATCGAGGTTAACGCTGTTATTACATACTTATATTGGCGCAACCGGTCTGATTAATCGGAACCCGGTTTTATATCTAAGCATTCGAATCGTATATCTAAAATATTAAGGAGTCAGTGACAAGTGAGCCATTCCATATCTTTGGAATACATCGGGTTTTTAATAACTGGATTATCCTAGCCTCGGTCAACTAATAATCGTTATAAAACAACAGCAATTAATAGTACTAATACAAATGATTTTTATTACAGCCCATATATGTTATCTATTTGAAAGACAGAAACCGAGATACTCGCATTTAGAAATCCATATCTACGTTTAAGCACTTGTGAATTTTTGTGCCTGTTAACAATACAAGACACGTTCATCGGGTCCTTAGTCAATCACCTATGAGCGTACAGCTTGCACAAACAATTGCCACACCCCACATCAAATTTTTGTCGATTTTTTTTTGACAAAAAATAGGTGAAATGATACAAATTCAGAAGCTTCTATATAAAAAGTAAAAATAGCCACAGCTTTTTCAGAAAGATATTTTCGCCTGATTATTCGCACATTCTAGTCTCCAAATGAGTGTCTAAAAATTACAAGAGTAAAAATATATGCAACCCCAAAAAAAGCGAAATAAGTCGATAATAGAATTGACGTATGTTATATTCTTTGCTAGTTTGCCTAACTTGCTAATTGCTGATTATTTCATAGCACATTTTCAACAACGGAAACTACAGCACTGAAGGCGCTACAGGCAAAGGTATTACTAAGTACTGCTCATTGTAAGCACTCGGATCAATATAATTTATCAGCTTTATTCTTTTAATAAGTACACATATATACTATAGTGTAATATAGCATGTGCGTTTGTACTGTATGCCTAGCCATAGCTTGGTCGTTTGAATAACATTTTTTCCGCAGCTTTTTATTTTTGAAGAAATCAGCAAACTCAAATGCTACCCATGTGTTAATCACATAGCCCCAGAGTTTACTGCTAGTCAACATGCAGCATTAAGTTGAAATGGAATGAAATGCATTAAACTCAGGTCTGTCTTTGCCGGCTCGTGTGTCGCCGTACTCCGTGGTGTAGTGGTAATGTATTAAGCACTAATGACTACCGTGCCGTATAGTCTACGTAGGAAATTAGGGGGTAATTCAAACGTTAGCAAAGTGCGAATATATAGAGAATGTATATTATACTAGATTAAATCTTTATTTTACTGGGTTACCCACAGTAAATATCATGTGGTCTGTTTCACCATGAATACCCAAAATATTGGTTTTATTCCTCGTCTTTTTTCTATTTGAAGCTGTGAGGTATACTGCCTAGCCGAGAGTTTACTATTTCCAAACAAGAATCGCCTTTGCTATCTTGTCCTAGACTTTTGTAAGAAATCCATAATAAAACAACACTATTAGAAAGGCTCATAAACCGACAACAACAAAAAATATTTACATGTATAGATGTGTCATAGGTATGTTGGTAAGAAAAAAATAAAAGCAATGCAACAAATTGCGGTGGAAACCTGCTTTGTGACTACTGGCTTAGCGAAAGTAGTGTTTGATAGTAAAAAATGGTCAACGCAGAGCGTTTTACGTGCAGTAAGAGATCTCTTACTAAATTCAGACAGACGTCCTTGGCACCTCTTCTGGCACAGACGCTTTCGCGCTGGCCACTTCATCGAAGTCAAACCACTGCTGGAGAAGGCGCTGGCTTGTGATTCTGTGCACCCGAACTATTGCATCGAATGATGCCTATATAACAGCTTTTCGTTTCGCTATTTAACGAATTAAGGCAATCGATTGTTTGCTAGCACCGACAGGAAAAAGCTTCAATACCTATTATACATGATTTTCACATACTGCTGTGTTCAACTGTGAGCGTTTATCGAAGGTCTAGTGGTTGTTATAGTAATGAATACGACGTATTTTAAAGTGTGACAGTTACAACGTTAGCGTCTTGAAAATCTCCAAATGCATTTTTTGGTCATTGTAGCAATGTATAAAACGCATATTCATATAAACACATCAAGTTTATCAAAAGTATCTTTTTAAATTTAAATCTAGAGTGCCGTATTTGTTTGCTACGCATGTGATTTATTCTTTTGCCTTATCTGACTTTCGCCTCTGCCTACGTCAGAACTCAGTACCAATTTTAAATGTATCGCTTCAAAGAATTGTCAGAGTGAGAAGTTCAATGCCAGCAATTTGTTAATAGTTGCATGAGTGAAGAAATTATCGAGCTCAATGGACGGGCTGCATGCATGCATGTATATCTGTATGTATCGTATTCTGATGGGTCAATACGCGAATACTCGTGACATGTGAAAAAGAAAAAGTTTAAATAAGCCGCACATTTGATAAAGAGTCGAAGAGGAAAAATTTCATAAGTTTGTTAAAGATAGACAGGGTGAGCTGAGATTCAGTACTCTAATTTTTCTACATACTACTACTATAAAATGAATTTATAAATCTTAGACACGTTTCATTTTACGGAGATACAGGTGTATGTCAGAAGAAAGCAAACTTACCCTAGTGATTAGCATCATGCATGTGGCACATATATTTGTCCAACGTCTGTTACCCGGCAATTAGTTTGTCTTGTGTATGGAAGACGACATATTTCAAAATTGGCGGATTCGGCAATTTCAAAACGCAACTAATCAAACAATTTTAAACAAGGCCTAATTGACTACAAATATATTATCCTTCAAATTTTGTGTAAAAGAAAATATCGGAATAGAGTAATGTCTTTACCAGTGCATTCTCTAAAACTGTTGAGGAATCATAAACTTTCTGAGATCAATATGTTGCAAGAATTACGACACAGAGTTCTTGTAATTTTTATAAACAACATCGATAGGATTGTTTTGAACGCCTTTTTATCGTTTTAATAGGTCTGTGCTTACACGAAGGAATAGCTTAACTGAATTTAGAGATGTTGAGTTGACCTCATTACTAGTGATACCCAAGTTTTAGACTTTATTGCGAAACAATTTTGAGATGCAGAACATAATCATAAGAGGATAGGGATCGTTAAAACTACTGGAAACGTGTGAGGGGTTTAAAATAAAATAGACAGATATTTTTTTAGGAGAGAAGATATTATTGTGAGTCTCTGACTTCCCTATTCTATTCATTTAATTCTTTCTCGCTCTAACAACCTCTCTCCGATAGCTCGTGTGCATTTAGAGCTGCTGTATGTCCGACTGAGAGAGTGCGACGGGATAATGGGTAAGGGTGAACCGACTTTCCCTTCCGGAGTAGGTGAGCGAGCCAAAGGCAAAAAGGACTTTTCCCTCAAGAATAACGTGCACACTGCCTTGAGTGCACACTACTGCAGAAACATACCGGAATCACAGAGTGAATGAGCACAGTTAAGTGTGTCTGTTCTGGTCCTGCATGACGACTAGCACCGAGCTCGAACTCTGAAAAACAGCGCAGTACGTCAAGTCGGATAGTAGGCCATAGGCAGAAGGATCAGTGTGATGTGAGAACTATTGTTCTTACCGCAAACTCGATGTAGCAGCATCAGCATTGTGACCTGAGATTAAACATCGCTGTGGCAGCTTTTTACGACTTGCCTGAATGAATACTGACATGATTATTAAAGCTATTCAGATTTTAGAGGATTTTACCGGCGAAACAAGGGAAAACAACAAAGCCCGTTGATAAGGTAGAGGAGCACATACACTTCGAAGTGGCATAAAAAGATTAATCTGATCATCACGCAGCATAAGTCGCTACTGAGCCGTCTGTATTAATATTAAGGAAATCTTATTTAAATTGCAATAGAACGAAAAGGAAGAGTGCGTGTTAAGAGTATCGGCAGTGATGGCGATGTTGCGACATCCTTTAGCCCGGCTTTTATGCCTCGGGTATTGTGTGATACTCGGTGTTCGTGCAGTGAATGTGGACCTGGCTCATGTGCTCATGCACAGCGGCCCTGAACATTCCAAATTTGGATTTTCCGTTGCTATGCACATTTCTGATGGAAGGCCAATGTGAGTTGATTGTAGTGATGTGAAATTAGAGACTAAGCGTTTTAACCGAACTTTAAATGTTTCCTATATTTTTTAGCGATTATGAGTAAGTTCTCAGAAAATAGCATATTTCAATTTGTGAATTAGCAATTATGAATAAGTTCTCAGAAAATAGCATATTTCAATTCGCGAATTAAACAAACGAAACAATCTTCTTGGAAAGATTTTTCCAGTATTAATTTTGAAATTGCTTTATTAATATTGATATAGGTTTGACGAAGGCAAATGGTATCTAAAATCTAAGGAATGATGATCTAGAAAACAAGAGCTTTCGGAGACTTTCGTGTAATCGTATCCATAGTATTGAGTGGTTTATCGATGCTATGAAAAATAGTCAACCAAGATTTATGCTGACCATCCTTCGCAAGTTCGTTCATCAGAAGAAGTAACTGCATCAATTTTAGCTGCAATAAATGCTGAGCTCATAAGCCCTGGGGCTAAAAAAAACCAGAAGGGAAGTGAAGCTCTTTTTTTAGCATGCCATACAGATGAGCTAGTTGAGCTTAACTAAGGTAGAACGTGCGTTACAAATACGATACAAATAATATGAAAATACAGTGTCACAACGGGTAATTACTGGTCTTCCCTGTAAGGGTTTGCCGCATGCTAAAGCATAGACGAATATATGTACTGGCTGAAAATTGACGGTTCAAACTCATCAATGGAAAGTTTAATTATCGTTTAAACAATGCTTATTTCGTTTGACACGTGCAGACGATCACAACGATTATTGTACTGTTTTAACAAGTTTTGTATTTGGTCCATACTGTCTGATCGAAGGTCTGTCTTCAATATGCTAATTGAAAACTAGAAATAGACCGAGTCAGCTTAAAAAAGGAAATATTGGCCACTCTCACTAGCTCAAGGTATGTATAATTTCCACATACAAAACCTTAGAATTCTTCATGAATGTTTGCTAATCGGTGCTCATAGAATATAATAGAGAGCAACAAACTTATTAGAAGGTTCACTTTCGTCGAGATCGAAATCCATAATCCCCTCTGATTGACGAACATGCAAGCAAGTGTCGTTATTCATAATGATAAACACAATCGTGATGGTGGTGATTAGTTTCCTCTATGCAGATCTTGAACAGGAGTTTGGATGCGGGTCGTTATGGTACGCCGACGGCAAGGGCGCGCTTTATGGCGCCAGTCGAGTAGAGCCTGTTCCATGAGCGCGCGGCGGACAGTCGGTACAAGCAGTGTTGACAACGCTTAACGATGGAAAATCCATATGCTCCTCATCGACAGCGGCATAAGCCGTGGACTTGACTACAGCTACGACTGCTGTTACTAGAACGGCATAGGCTGCGCCTGTTCACTTTCGCTTGTGGCCTCCGCTTCTTGTGAGCTGAACTCGGCGAGTCCGAGACCTCCAGGCAGGCGGGCAGGCAGGCAGGCAGGCAGGCAGCCTGAACAACACCTCTTTCTTTCTCTCGAGCAGCAGAGTCCGATAAACGTTCGTAGGCACAGTCACGCGTTCGCACGTACAGCCAAGCGTGTTGTAGCAGTGTGAGATGTGCAGTGTAGTCGGTCAAATAGGCTCGAGGCGTCGACGCCCACAGGGCGGCTGTTGCAGGGAAAAGGTAGATCAGTCCACAAGGTTCTAGAGCCCATCCCTGTTGTCGTCATCTTTGTGGTAAGTCTGTGTGCCGAAAGTTTACAGCAGTTGCAAAAAGAAGACGTTAGTTGACTGACTGGTAGGCCCAACACACAGGACCATAGCTGGTATAAGGGCGAAGCACCGCCAGCAAATGGGGCTGAAGCAAAATGTCTTGTCGTTTGACTGTTAGTCCGTTCTATGACGTAATATTAATATTCTTTATTTCTAAATACTACGTTCGTCGTGACAATGCTGTATGCAGCAAAAGTAGGGGGCACAGGGCAAGGTTAGGCAAACTTCTGCCACAAAGAAAGATCAGTCGATATCCTCACTGAGCGTACACAACTTTACAAATAGCTATATGCATACAGATATTACCACTCACTTATGATCGTCGGAATATTGTCTGTTTAGGTGAAAGGAACATTATGGTTCGTAAAACAGAGTTAATGCAGATCAATGAATTTAAATCAGAATCTGGTAAAAAGAAAAAAAATCCGTTTGCAACTTCGGATGATCCCAAAAAAAAGGCAGATGTGAGCCATTGATTTAGGCCAAGGACACTATTTTTAATAAACTTCGACAGCGAAGTTCCGAAGCTTACTGTGGAGCTGTTGTAATAATATACCAAATATTATGCTCTTGAATTTCATTTTGTCTATTATTATTAATTATATACATAAATACACAAATATAATATGAATGACAAATTAGGTGCGAGTTTCTGTCAGTAGTTGGTAAAGATCAGCAGCAAATTTCTTAATATGGTTATATAGAGTATATACGATAGTTAGGTGTACTCATTAAAGACATCATTTTAGAACCCTTGAAGCAGCTTGAATTGTATTTTTTTTTAATTCCAGTCAAAGAGATACCGTCCAAACAGTGGATGTGATCATAAACAAAGAGTGTTATGTTCAATAGAACAAGCCTTTTGATGCTCCACCAGGAAGTGGCTACTCAGAGTTTAAGTCCCCCCCCTCCCCCGGGGGATCAGCGGTATCATCTCTAAAAGAGAATGAATTTCAACGAAAACGCATCTCTCTCTCTCTCTCTCTCTCTGTCGCTTTCCATTCTCAGCCTCTAAAGCTACTAAACACACGCTTCCCGCCCCCCAACTACCAGCGTAAGCGTAGTCTGCCGGGTTCTCGCAGTCCTGTCTTTCATAGATGGTTGCTCTTCCAAACGACGATGAAAAGGACGGAGTCGTTTTGAAAAACTGAGGCGGAAATTCTTTTCGAAGAATGTTTCCTCTCGTTTTCCCCATTTTTATGGATCTCGTCGTATGGCGCCTTGAAGCGAATAGAAATCGCAATGTGGGCTCACAGGGACGCTCCTCTAAAAGGTAGAAAGCTTGCCGATAGAGGAATGTGGTTATGACCAGCGCCGAATAGAGAACGAGTCATTCAATCAGAAGAAGAAGAAGAAGAAGAAGAAAACATAGAAACATGTGTTTTTGCCGCCTGTAGTTTCTAGCTAGCGTTTAGCTTAAAAGACGTCATTCCAGTTCAGAGTACTGGAGCTGCAAAAGAAGCAGGATGCTATAGTAACTAACTGGTCAAAAGAGGCCAACATGAAAAAAAACACGTTTTCATATCGTCGCTGTAATTCACTTTATAACGAAACGAACCTTTGGTTGTTTTTAACAGCACTTGAACCGGTCGTGAATGCCTTTGGCGGTCAAATGTTGTAATGCCGCTCTCGTTATTAAAAAATTCGCATTCCCCTTTGATCTTAAATTAACCTTGATAAAGTTAATCGGATAGCTATAGGCCACACAAATAGATTGAACCTAAATATACTTGTCCTGTTTAAATGTAGAGGGTTTCGCGAAGCTAATGGCCATTTATATCGAACGACTAGGGAGCTTTCAGAAGGATAAATACGCGACATACCAGATTTTAGCTCACACAAATAAAACAAGCGAAATGCGGTTGACGGTGCGGGCTCAAAGTAAGTTTCGTCTAAGTGGCTTTGTTTAAATACGATGGCGAACTAGAAATAACGATCCTCTATAGGGACGCAGATTGTCTGCTCTCAAAAGCATTGTCAAGGAAAAATAGGCTTAATAACCAACATTCAAATAGTATGCAGCTTTAAATGGAATATGGCGAACTACGATAAAGCTTTCGATGCGTTTGTCTATATCGCTGAGTGAACGGACTGGCCATAACTTCGGTGCAATTTCTAATGAATTCAATTTAAATTAACCGGGCTCCATCCTGGAACACACAAAATCACTTGAAAGCCTAATTTTCGTGTACAAATAATAAATAGAGACGACGAAACTTGGTCGGGAACAATAACACGGAGACTCCATCTGCTCTTCATGGCCGTGGATAGGCAGAAAGATACAATTAGCAACCGCAATGAAATTAATATAGATAAAGTGGCGTAGTTTATTGATTAATTGCTGTTGTGGCCCGTGTGAAATGGCTACTTTTGCTTTTGCTTAGAGTTGAAAACGAACCCGATGATTAATTGACGGTTAGCCATGTTTACTAATTAATGTTAATGATCGGACCCCAATTGTAGTTAACTCGCATTCTATTTGGCACGTTACATTAGAACTCCCGAAACCGTCACTGCTCAGTGACGGTTTTTACTCTTAAGTGCTAAAGTTTATTTACTCTAGATGAATCTTTTTCGTCGCTAGAAAATTGCAAGCGTTTTCCATTAGCTGAGCGGGTCTGAATAGACTCTGCTATTACGTTTACTGTATGTATTGCTGGCAGCAGTCGCAGGCAGTTAAATCGGTAAATATATTGGTTTGTTTATGGTTAAGTTGCCTTTGTGAGGCGAACGCTTGTCTAGATTGTTCTCTACAAGATCCCATAAGTTGTTCGCGAAGTCTCATGCAGTTCAAGCGGTAAGGAAAACTTGTAAATGCGACAGGACTGCTTGTCGAGCTGTATTATAATGCCTAACAAGAGTAGATTATGCGATAATTTTCTCATCGATCTACTTCATAGATGGCTCTCAATCCTGAAAAATATTTTATTAGGGTATGAATTGGGAAAAAAAATTCTCATGTTAAGTTATCATGAAAATATATGTTAAAAAAATATATATACATACCTTTTAACCTGCAACTGTAACGGGAGTCGAGGAGCGAATTAAGGTAATAGAACAGGTCGATACCTTCCGATTCGTAGTAAGCTACACGCCGTCTGGTTCTCTCATCAGAGAGATATCTTGAACGCATGAGCCAGTTCTCAATAGAAAAAATTCTGATTTGCAGTCTGAAGTCAAGTAGGTTTGTAATATCTTCGCTGGACTACGACTTGATTTATTACATGGCTCTACTGAGGTGTGTAGTTCAGCTAAGTATAAGTGAAATAAAAAATCGTTGGGATCGTGAGCCGAATCACACAATCATGATCAGTAGAAACTAAACGTATCTACGAGCTTTTCTTTAACTTTACATAATTTGTTTTTTATTTTTAAAGAATAAGGCAGAAGACTACTGCTCGTGTGGATGTACACTTAGTGATTTGAACTGTGAATGTTGTTTCCTTCTGTTACGTGTGTGTTCTGTACGTGGTTGACTTAAATAATAACAAGTGGCAAAATTTTCACCTATGGACAATTTAGAGCGACGATCAGGATGCTTTCTTATTCATACAATTATTATTACAATTTTGTTCAAAATCCAAAAAACGATTGAACTAGTTAAGAGATTATTATAAACTCTCGTACGGGTTATTATTCATTTATATACGATTTTCTGTGTCGCCAACGAAGGATCCCAATTAATATCATAAAAAGTTAAGTTGTCTGATTATTTTGATCACTATTGTAACAAGGGCAAATAGAAGCTTTCGACGCGCATGTTGCTCATATATCATCAGCCTTCTGTGACTGTGTCTATTGGCCAAAAATGTCCAAAACAAAAGATACGCCATCGTTAGTTAGCTGCCAGTTAAACGGGCCACAGTAAGCAAAGCCGTTATTGACTGTTAAAATAAGATAAATAAGTGTGCCTTATTTACCTCACTTAAAAAGTGCATACCGATATTACATAGGTAATACATTAGCATCTGGAGCAGTTTTAGCAATCAATTCGTTTTGTCTAGATTTAAATTTATGAAAGTTTAATATGGCTCATTACGTTTTTCAGTTGTTTAGTACAAAATGATGGATTTTGCCGCGCCGGTTGTACATACCCTGTTACAGCCAGTCTGACGTCAGCAAGAAAACTATTCGGCGAGCAAAAGATCCACATTGTAGTCATTTGCTGTCCTGCAAATGCTTTGAAATGAGATGCGAATAACATTATTTATTTTACTATGTAATTTTGACTAACTAACGAGCTAATATAATGTCGATGTAATGTTTAGCAGATGCTTCTAACAGATGAACACTGCCTGCAGTATTATACTTCGAGAGACACTAAAAACCAATTTGTTTCTCACATCAGGAATACCACTCAAAAAGAGTCTTGTTTTAGATTTCCTCTGGCCGGATCAGATTGTATCGATATTAGGAATCGTATGCATTACAACATTTATACTGTAACACACGTAGTATGTACCTCTATGGCCGCCGTTGCCCTCCTCTCCTCATTGCAGCCCTCCTTTTCCTGCCTTAAGTAGCTATCACGCATTTGTCATATGTTACAGTGCGCTGCGATTCGTATAATTCGAAGCATTTAGTAATCAAAAAAAATTGTTGTACACTATAAGATAGAGGAATCTCTTACCAAACATAATCTATTGCTTTATCATATGCATACGCAAGTTGGCTGATTGGGTCTAGGGGCACCATTTTATCAGAACTTTGTTATCTATTACGAAAGGATGTCAAGTTGTTGTCAACTTGAGTTACCGATCCATCTTCCTAATGGCAGAATTTCGGTCCTGATTAAGAGCAACCCGCATTGCCTTTGTGACCCGTCGAATGTTCCTAGAAACTGGATATTAGGCCTGTGCTCTCTCATTAAGGTTCGTTTCTTTATATATATATAGCTTTCTAGAGAAGAATTTTTAAAAATGCTTCATGTTCGAGAGCAATGTACACGGGGAGGCTGCACGCTGTCGTTATTAATAGCTGCTCATTTCAAACTAATTGTTCTTAGTATCTCGTAATACGGTGACCTCATCCGAGTCATAACATGCCATCTACATACAATGTCCTCTAACAGCAGCGCCGTCGCTGCTGTCAGTGGAAATCATTGTATCAGAACGGTAAGGCAATGCAGTAGTGGACGTGATGGCGCATGAGATAATAGTTGGTTCTGGGCATCGGTTTTGCTCGAAAGGTGCTGCTGCTGCTGTTGCCGCGGCCTAGTCACCCGTCTCGCAGAATTATCTCTATCGGCTTCGATCATCTCCCACGTTTATATATATTGTATATTCTATATGATTAGCTTCTACTATGCTTTGATCATACATCGTCTATATACGTACAGATATATAGAAGAATACACAATATTTAGTGGACGAGCACTAATCGTTTCTAATCTAAGATGCAACCATCTGCGTGGGCCGTTATCAGAACAGGTGATACCTGCAGACACGCACACACATGAAAAATATACCTACTCATCAAGCCAGATATTTAAATTAATTGATGAACTTTTAATTGAACAGGAATCATTTTTACACACACACGTTTCATCCCGTGCTGTAACTATTGTTGTTAATTGAACCTTATATAGTTGATTAAGTTATTACGATACGATATGTTTTACTTTAGAATTTCAGTTCTAAGTTTCTGGCGCATTACCTGCTCGATAAATATACCAAAAACTTTATTAAACATAATCAACTTATATAACCTCTTAAAATTCGCCGAGTTTTGTCGCAATTATGGCCCACAAAACTTAGTTAGCGTGGCCCGGAGGAAAAGCTGTAGATTCCTCTTGTTTGGAGGTCTGCTCATGGTGGGCAGTAGCGACAGCAGGTCAAGGCGACCAGGACGAGTGGCCACTGTCAGTGGTAAATAAAGTTCATCGTAGCGATGTGATGTTAGGGGTATTATCCATGCATTTGTATCGTACTCGTCTATGGTGAAATCATTACTGGACTGATTGTTTTGATAAGCCTAGTCGTTTTATTTGTATCAATGTGTTACAGACCTTTCTTCGTATTAGTTCGGATGGACTCGAAGCTCTGTTACGATCACTGCTGGTACTACTTCTATTGTGTCGGATGTGTTTATGTATTCAAATGTATGCATTATGTTCAACCATCGAATAGAAAACGTGTGCGCTTTTCGTCGCCTTCTTCTGATACAGAAAAGTGTTGGCCACCCATCTATCCTGTTAACTTTTGGCTACTTCTACTCTCTTTGGTGCTTAGTGTTGGTGGATGTATTGCGGAGCACTAACCAGGCTGACAGCAATAGCCGAAGACATAATTAAACTATAATATTTGACCTAATACGACTGTACCATGTCTATCTAGCGAAATATCCTTATTTTGCGACCGGTGACCTTTAGAGTTTAGTGAGCTGCGTAGACCTTCTCATGATCTGTACGAGCACGTGTTGGGCGAGATTTCATCATCTCCAAGGCAAGTGGCGTACCTATCAGGAGAGGGTATCGTAGTCATTTGTACTCCTCAAATGGGCGGCTGCTCATAAATTTCATGCGGCAAATTCGCAGATACTTTGTCAAAGATTAGAAAGAGACGCATTCTCTCGACTTTTTCCTACAGATCGGTACACATATCTCGTATGTACGTACACCCCTATTTTGGCCTATGCCCCTTTGTCTGGAAAATAGCATGTTACCAGACGGCGTATGGTCTTGTTCACGTTTGCATGGCTCCAATGACAAACACCAGTTTCAGTTAATATTGATAAGCCTTTAGGACCGTTTCGACATAGGGTGTGATCATCGAAAGTAAACCGATTGACTGTCAGTCGCTTCCGAGATGCTTTTCTTACCGCCGACTACTAAGGACTAGCTTGTTTATACGCCAGATTAGAGCATTGAGGATGGTATTTTTAATGCGAGGCACGCGGATCAGCGAATGTGCAGTAAGGCCTTCAAGCCACATAGTACGAACACGATTAGAGCTTCCATTCGTAGTTTATTGTACCTTGCGTTACTTGCGGCCACTGCGGGTTAATATGCCCTCTCGCAGAGCAGCAACAAATGCTCATCCTTGGTGGTACACTCCAAGAGCAAGCGTCAAGCTATACCAGCGTATAGTCTCCAACTACTTGAACTAACTGGGCATAGGAATTGACTCTTGCCGCTATGGCAAAGCTGGCAAGAGTAGCTGACTTCACGCTACTTTCGCCGTTAACCAGGAACACCCTAGATTCGAGCTTGATCCCGAGCTCTTCGTGCAATTTTCGTTTCGGACACACAAGTCGTTGAGCGTTTCTGCGTCCTTTCTGTGGCGATAAAAACAACTCAGATAACTTAGTTTTCCCTGGAGAGAAACAGTCGTATGGTTTATTTTCGAAACCGTTGCTTACCATACACGCGAGTCGAATCACACTCGGTACGTTCCTTCCGAGCACTGCTGCACTTTTGCTATTATCCAGTCAGAGTACTACCCGCGATCTCTATTTAAGCGCTCAAGTTCTTCAGTCCACCTCATCGGCTGGGCCTCGAATGCCAATTCCAGCAACACGATCCGATCACCCAGGTATCCATAACGCCAGCCAGCCAGCGAGCCCGCCCATTGCTGCCACCAATATGAAGCAGACTAGTGGTCATATATTTAGTTACATATCTAGATTCCAATAATTGATCTACTACGATATGTATAAATTCTAGTCGGTTAGTACGCTAGCGGCACATATAGAATGAGGGAGCTAAAGACAGAAACTACTTTACTTTTGCTACCCGTCTTAGCTTCTATTCGCTACTTAACAATTTCTCGGGCCGACTATAGCGCGCTGAGCATAAATTGGCTGTGTGAGTAGCTTTGCGAGCGTGTTTACCTTTGTACGGCAGAAGTGCAATAATCGACACAGGCACTAACAACTGCGGCAGTAAGACGCCATCAATTCATTTCTTCCCCTTTTTTTGAATAGGGATATATCAGTAGTGCTAGTGATGGTCTACGACCCTCCGCCGTTGTTTTTGGCGACGTTGGTGGTCGTTCACACAGGGCTACTATTCTCGTTGGCCGCGTGCGCGCGCCGTTTGGTCCTAGCGTTTCATCCCACATGCTCGCCTTCGAAGGCCAAACCCTCCGCTGACGTTATCGTCATGAACCGCTGGCAGCAACAGACTACGCAGAGTTCAAGCGAAACAGTCAGTTCTACGAGTACTCAACCGCTTGTTATACCATACTATACACAGGGGCTGGCCTGTTGATGAGTGCCGGCGGTGGTAACCAATGGCAGCGCAAGGCAAGACACCAGAGGCATACAGGTATGGAAGAACGACTAGCCTCGTAAGACCTCGGAGACCTACAGGTGGACGCACTTAGTCATAGCTGATCCCCTTCCGCCTGCCGCTGTTTGCCCTACGTCTTACAGGTCGTCACTGAAGGCCGCGGCGGCGATGTGTGCTGTCTTGGAGGCTTGCGCGGTTGTAGCTGCAACTATGTCCATTTATGCGCGTCAATACGTAAAGCACGCCAGTCCATCTGACTCGCCACGTCAAATCTTTTGAAAACATCGTCTATGCTCCTGAATGACCTATTGTGGTTTCTGCAGATTAGTTTCTTGCCAACTGGCCCGGCTAGTCTGTGAAGCACAATGAGATCTCCTTAAGTCCTAGGGTTAGTTATGCTGACAACGAATGACCATGCAAAACCTCTAGTAGAAGCTTTCTTTAGTGGTCTCTATAGTATTATTATGCTTTCTGTTCGCCTCGCCCTCGGCAAAAAACATAAAGTAAACATTGTCTGCACTTTGTGGGCTTTCACCTTGGTCCTAGTCTGGTCTGGACGCAATCATAAGCCACCGTAACGGGAGCCCACTTGTGATACCCACACCAGTAGCAACGTAGCCTTTCACTCTATACTGCTCCCCGCATGCAGTTTTTTCGTGGCACGACAGCCGCTGTGGCAATCGTTGAGTGCAATTTAGCACGGCGAAGGCTGCTGGAAGTAATTGCGGGTGACGATGCGTCTCCAATAAAGTGTTTCAAAGGGCAACCAATGTGCGTCCCGCCAGAGAGTTGTTGCTGTCTCATCAACACCGACATCAAACGGCCATGTGAAGGCGGGCCAAAAGTCCTGAGACGCTTCACAGATTCGCCCATGCATAGCATCTATGCATCACTTCAAATCGCAAGTATCAGCCATGTAATAATTTACAAAATTTGTGCAGGAAAGTGCTTTAATTGAAAGAATGGTTCAGTTGTTGAACGGAGGATGACACACAGAAAGAAAGAAAGATAGATAAACTCCTAAAAGACTGTATGAGTATCCCACTTGTCGTCCGAATTCGACAGCTTGGCTTAGCGACGACTCACGTTACTGTTGGCGTCGTCAACTATTGTGATGACTAAAAGCGACGGCAGTACCAAAAGGGTAAACGAGAAGAAACAGGGAAACGAGCTTAAAAAATAGAAAACGCTACTAATTCATCGACGCTGAATATCATCGTAACCCGCTTACTTGATAATATTAGACTTTATACAATACGGGAAGTTGCATACTTTGTGGCAAAGATTGTGCAAAATGAAGAGAAGGCACAAAAGCGTGATGGGTTTTAGCAAGAGATGGTGAGTCCCCCTTTCCGATTCCTCTCTCCCAGTGAGACCACGTGGAAACAGATTGAGAGTGTAACTGCAGCATGGATTAGAACGCCACAAATGCGCATGATGAATAAATAAAAAAACGAAATATTGGCATAACTTCAGAGCGCAGAACTATAGATAAATACCTCTTTTAAAATAGTTTCATTGTGTACAAAAATAAATAAATCTAAATATTATAAGGACAACAGAAGGCGTCGCTACTGGTCATTTTTTGTGAAGTGACGTGACTAATCCTTGTATTTACGAGCCGCATGTTTCAAAAGTTGTGTCTTCAGGTATCGCTCATAGATTTACATATATTAATTTAAACATGCATAATATTTGAATTGCTTATGACTGTTCACTAGCTATAGCTGACCTAGAAAACAAACGAGATTCTTTCTGACTTTAGCGTTTTGACGATTCGCGTGGGTGGTATGACAACGTTCATGCTTGAGAAGGATTAGCTCGTATGAAGCTGTCTCGTATTTCGTGACGATTTTGCCCAATGTAACCAATGTTCTATTGGTTTCAATTAGCAAATATAATCTTGAGAAACGCACATGGCTTTCAGCATAAACAATATCCACGGCATATGAAAATAACGCTTCGTACAACAACCTATAAAACATCTATCGTTCGTTTTGCTCCTATTCGTTCATTAGTAATACTTGAATGTAGGACAAATGAAGATATTCTGAAACGTTCTTGGGTGAAATAATAGGAAGCCATTGAGCTTCAGCAAGCATTCGCCGATGATACTGAACCCACTAAGTGAACGAAATCAACAGAGAACTGCCAGAGTATTATCAGCTTTATGTGGTTTAGCACGCCTTTTTGTTCTGTTGGTGAGCGAACGCAATGAACCAGAAACACGAATTCTAAAAATGGCGCCTCGGAGCTGCCTTTCCTTTCGCAGCTTCCGAAGAACGGTGCTTCAGTTCAGCATCTTGTACATACGTATACAGAGAAGTTCAACGTGAGCTAAGAAATGAACTACGACGGGCAACTAATTGGAAGACGTGGTTTAGCGCTATCTGATTTTATGTGTGAGGCAAACTAGAATTCACTCTATTTGGCACAGCCCACTTTCACTGTAGACACCTACAATTTGACATTTACTCAATATGTTTGGACGTCAACACACGGTCCTCGAAGACGTATTGGGCCGCCTAAATAACACCAGAGGCTAAAATAGGTGTTGAATTCGAGCTTCGATAATACTTATCCGAAAAAGGTAAAATGTGTAGATGTAATCAACGAAATATTCTTATATAGATTTGATGTTTACTTGACCTTATTTGCGTCCTATACATATTGATTAGGAGGAAAAGAAACGTTTAGATTATACTACATTTACGGCTACAGAAACGCCTATGTTTTTATCGATAGACGTAAGTTGGTAATCCATTTCTCTCAGATGCGATATAGTGCGTAAACTTTTACTTGGCTGTAACTTTCTACAATGGTGCATCGTCAATCGTTTTTAGTAATAATAAATATCACAGTAAAATTATTAATAGCAGTTTGTTGCATTCAGTTGGTATTGATATCGAGTGCGACTTTAGGCTGTGTTGAGACTATTAGCAACTGATCGAGTCGACTGTGCTTTAGCTAACTGCGAACGCTATGTGCTCTTCGCTTATACTTTAACTGTCGATGGAGTGTCCATAACGTATTTTAAACGCGATGGAATTTGTTTGCAAAGAAGGTACGAGTCCACACTCGCGTAAGCTGGCTCGAATTCACAGAACTTCAAGAATCGATTAATCAATGTCCTGATTTCTTTTCAACGGTAGATCAACGGCAAGCTCGGTATTCTCTATTTGTTCTATTTTTCACGTGAAAAAGTCCACCAGCGTCGACTCGAAAACGTTATTCGCGTGACTGAAACGCGTATACCCTATAATTCGTTGAGCTATTTTTGACCGATTCGCATGTCTCTAGACTCGTGCATAGAGCTCTACGTTTATAGAGCATTCAACCGTTAGTAGTTCGTTGCCGTCGATGGTGCTGCATTCGTTCACGATTCACCACGGCTCGGTAGGACCTGACGACCGCAGAGATCAATCAGCCACATTATTGAAGATCGTTGATGGGACTGTACAGTCGCACTTTAATCAGATCTATTGCCATGACAGTGATGATGCCACTTCTAGCCAGAAAGTATTAAAGCCCTGAACAACACCGACATGATACTAGTCTCAGTATATTCTAGCACAAAAATCGTACGAGCTTGTATAACCATGCAAGGCCCACCCGCCCGAGAATCGCTTTGCGGGAAAAAAATCAAGCTACAAATGTAGAGATTCATAAAGCGACGATAGCAAACCTGTTTCTCGTTTCGCGTGACACGCTTCTAACGAGACTAACGTGCAGTCACGCTATGTATACGCATCACAACTTCACTTTTATAGAAGCTGAACGAACAAGTGCGTTGAACTGACCACACGTGATTTAACAAACGATTTTTTTTTCAAACAATACACCTTTCCTAACGCCCACGCACCACTACACTGTCATACTGCCGATCCCCACTAGACAACAAAATGAAAGAAAACTTTGATCTTAGACACCTTTATCTTGAATAAAATTACGTTAGCTTGATCCAGAGAAATCCTATAGACAACACTGTGTTTTTATTAACCTATAACAGCATGCTTGTTCTGACTGACATTTGTCGGATACAAAAAAAAGACACTTAGCTGGGACATTCAGCCATTGGTGTTGTTGACCCATTGTTTTAACGTCGGATATTTAACAACCCATAAGCGTATATCAGTGTGTATAGCCGTGTGTATAGCAAATGTGCCGCTATATAGCTAAATGAATAATATATTTAACAGAAATTACAAGCAGCGTTTCCTGAGTCGTACTATTGCTACGAATACCTCGTTGCTGTCACCCATTTTCTAAGTGACCGAGTCAAAATAAAATCGGAATTAAAATTAGAATACCAACTATTTATCATTGTATGCACTTTATGTCTCCTTATTCTTTCGAAAAGACGGATCGCAGCTGAGCAGGGATAAACGATGTGTACCTCTAGGATGGCGTACCAAAAATGATTTGTTTGCCACAATACAAACAGGCATGTCCGATGCACTCATTAGCCCGCAGGCACTTGATGGAGTAAAATCCTTAATCCTTCGTCTTGCCCTGGCGGTTAGTTTTTTCCATGCACGTATTATCTAGTCACTTGAGAAAAAATCATCCCGTGTTGTGCCTTGCCCTATGATTAAGTTCAAACAAGACTGGGTTTCCGGTCAGAACCAGCCTTCCTCAGTTATCATTCTGTTGTATCAGTAATAATTATACTAGTGGCAGTCTTACGTCGTCCGAAGTAATGTTTAATGACAGTACCAAATGTAAAACTCGAAACATTTATTTTAGTGGTAAAACGAATGTCAGATGATGGCATCAAGTTGCAACTATTTACCTAGGTAAGGTAACCTTTGAATAAGATCATGTAGTACAAATTATACATATATATATGTACGTTGGAGGGCTCGAACTGCTGAGCGGCTTTGCAGACCGCCTTTAGCAGTGGTAGAAGTTATAAAGGACCATTTAGCTAATACGGCATTACCATAGCTAATGATTAAGCTGAGTGCTAATCTACTTCCACAGTTTAGATACTGTACATGTAAAATGGCATCGTCTAATGAGCTTTTGGACCAAGTTTATATCCGTATTAAATATATATTAAGTCCCAACAAGTCAATGTACTTTTTCCAAGACAGTGGCGTTCTGTGGAAGGGCATGCGTCTTATTTTTTCTCGAGGCATGGTCCAATGTTTGAAAATATATATACCTATATGTATGTTCGCCACATAACTTTCACTTCTACTATAAGCAACAATAAAAATTGGCTATCAACTCTTAGAAAAAAATGTAAAATACCGGTAATAGGAGCTCATTCGTGTATCGATACGTTGCCTTAAGTTAGGCGTCTTAATTCCTACTATGTTGTGGACTTTTAGACTCAGCATTAAAACTACATCTATTTCACAAGCAGATCTATACGTATTGAGGCACTGAAGATACCGCATGATTAGGTGAAGCACGCTTTTGGTGAAAATGTCTAGATGGCAAATAAGCCATAACACGAATTAACGCAATAGTGTCACTTCGGCTGCGTACGTCCTCTTTAACAAAAAAAGTAAAATACGGAACATCGCTCACTAAAGACGATTGACGCAGTGGCAGGATGTGTAGAAGAGAAAAGGGATGTGCGCGGAAAACGATCTGTAACTCCACCCACGAAACAATGGCTCCTGTTAAGGACATTGCGATGGAGACAAACCTACGGACCGACAAACGGACGGAAACCAGCTACATAACGATGGCATAGGTCAGCTATTTAGGGTATCTCTGCGTAGATAGGTGGGTAGATAGATAAGTAGCTGGACGGCTTGCAGCTGCCAGGTGACTCAGGCCGTGGGTGTCCTGTGTGTATAGTAGCGACACCGACAAAGAGATACTGTGGACATAGTCCTGTTCGGTTATATGCTAAAATATACATACTCGTTCCCCTAACCTTCTAACTAAGAAGTTCGTCAGCAAACCCATATGTGTCCCGGTGGCTGAATGATCATGAGATCAGATCGTAGCAACGTTGTTGTATACGCGGTGAAGTAAAACGAATGAGTACCTGGGTTGCAGTCGTACGCAGAGCAATACTGGCGTCAGAGTTCCGTTAGGCGAAATTGCGCGATAACTGGGAAATTGCTGTCTGTCAATAATATAACTAATCCTTAGGCATATGTAGGAGACTCAATGTTCTAGGTATCCATGCAGTGGTATACTCTTTATCCCGTTATAAACTTTTTCTACTAAATCGGAAAATAATAAGTATTATTTTGTAACCTGATTTTTTTTACTGCACCAACAGAGCGATTGTCCATCAAGAGTAAGCATGTAGAGCAGTCTTTTGGCAAATCTGTAAACGCGAAAATTAGCGAAGTTTTCGTTTGCCGAAGGATTTATGTTCGATATAGCAGCATAAATGTACGTTAGAAATCCTTTTGAATCAAGAGAAACGCAAAACAGGACGAACGTAGTGTTAGAAAGAAGTAATACGTAAACGTATAGTCTAGCTCGACTACTCAACGTAATAATAATAATAATAATAATAATAAAGTAATGATATAATGAAACAGTTATACCGGTTGACTTTTATAGTTTGGTTTCCAGGAACAGTATTATTTAATGAGTGTATTTCAATGGGTGGACCTTTCACCAGCTCCCGTAAACGCCAAATAAGAAAAAAAAAATAAAGATGATCGGCACTCGTAAAGAAACCACCTCCACGAAGAAGCTTGAACAAATATCAGACAGAACCCTCTTTTCAGCAGCTCCAAACGCAACATATTCCTTTTGGTTTAATTCTCAAAACATAAGACGCGCAGTTAATCTCCAATAGTAAGTTTTTCTATTTCAGGAACATACGATTTTTCTGTTTGGTTCCATAGGGTAAAGTTCATCTATTTGAGATACATTCGCTTAAGCTCGGGTTTCATTTGTACCGCTAGCTTTGACTAGTCCATTCCTTGTTGCTAGGAAACACCCTCTAAAGGTATGTTCAACGAAGTATTCATGCGTTAACTATTTAGCGGTGTCACGGCGCCCAGATAGCTAAGGATTGAAACGGGAGTAAAGCGTCGATAATTTCAAGGTACAAATTTCCGTCAAATGATAGATGCCACTCGAAGCTGTTGCTTGTTTAGCAGACAACGTACACATTAAAGTCGTCCTCCTTTCCCAAATTTGTCAACATATTTTGATTAGCGTTAACGTTTAACACCCATCTTACTGAGTAGGAGGGCGATGCGTCATAGTACTAGAACAAAAACAGTCGAGCGTATTAACAGCAACAAGCTCAAACGGAGAAGGGGACTAATAATAATAGGCATGCTAAGGGAGCTTGCCTTTTAAAGGCATGCTTTCTAAGGAATGCACATGAGCTATCGAAAAATAATTTAGCTTTTATATCTGTTTTGAACTTTTAGTATTTTTTCGTTGTTAGCTGATTCTTATTTGACTCCAACTGAGAACCCAACAAAAGACGACGCCTTTTTTGGCTTTTTTATATTCTGTTCTTTCTTTCTTTCTTTCTGCATCCGTATTCACACTTGTTTGTGTAAATACGTTCGCTCTTGATGTGAGCATACTCAGTGTAACAGAAGTGTTTTTGTTCGTTACCTCTCTTAGTGAGAAGAATGTTATCTGGTTGTTAGTATAACATGACTAGCATTATAGTAGAAAGAGAGCCTATTTGTCTTCTTTTTTAAAGGAACCTTTAAAGAAGCCTCAGATGGTTGCCATATGACTATAATAATTAATGAGGTGAAGTGACAAGCTGCCGTTTACTTTCAAAAAACGATAGTTAGTTCGATAGTTCGATTTCATTGTCATCGAATTGTTTAAGATATTGGATAAGAACAGAAAGCTCGATACGAAAAGGGGGTTGTATTCGAAGGCTTGAGTAAAATCCTTCAAACGTTAAATTACTTAGTTTATGTTACTTAATACTATATAACACTTATGTATGGGTCTTTTGTCTTTGCGAGGTTGTTATGGTGATCACTAAAGATAAACTGCTTGTGTGACTGTACATATAGATCTCTTAACTCAACTTTTAAAAGCACCCAGACGTCTAGATCGACATTTAGTAAAAGATAAAGCCGTATACATGAATCTTTCACGGATTATGCATCGGTTAGTGAATGCCTCTAAAATGCCCTTTTTTTTTTTAACTATACTTTATCGATTCTATTCATAAGAGCCAACAGACGTGAGCTGGAGACGTAAAATGGAGTCACAGTTGTGGCTTTGAGACAAAAGCACTGAAGTGTTATGCCATGTCGTAACTGTTCTATACGTTTCAAGACCTTCAAGTCAACAGAACAATTTTCTCTTGGAAAGAAGGTGTCTACTCAATGTTACGGTATTGCTACCGAGTGTCTATCACCATCTGACATGAAATTATTGCAGGTACCATGAGATATCTGCAAATAGTACATTCATCTGTATCGTCGTGCATTTACTGAACGATAAAGCCGTTAAAGAATGCAATACGGTGCAAAACTAATTTTTTTTACACAGCCCTTCATTATATAGAAAAGATCCAGAAAGTGCGGCAGTTCGAGTCCTCTTTTCGTACTTTTAGAAAAAAATTTTTCTAGGCGTGGCATCTTTGATCTAGCTTTCTCGTCGGCCCACTTACCTAAAGTCATTGAAGTACGCGTTTTAGAACTCTATGTAATTATTATTTTGTCCTATGTTAGGTTCATTCCATAAGAAAATAACAGTGTTACATTTAGATTTCTAACAGTCTGAATTTTCCAATTAGTTCGTGAACGAACATTTTATTACTATTTTATGTATTTATATAATGATTCTACTAAATCTGTAGGCTTACTAATATGTTTGCTCAAGATGATTAGCTGGTTGGTTAAGACGTTAATAATCTGTAGGTGTTAGGAAAGTCATTAAAAAAGCCAGTGAAAGTTGGCGATTTGAAGACATAACAATAATAATAATAATGGTGAACATTAATTTTAAACCGAATTATAATAGATTTAATTTTGAATTCTAATTTAGAGACTTCGATTATGACTGTTCTGTTATTGCAGGTTACTTGTAGGCGCTCCAACAAGCGCCACAGGTCGATCCGACAGCCAGGAAGGTGGAGTGGTTTTCAGCTGCGCAGTAGATTCGGAACGGTGCTCACCAGTTGATCTGGACACTGAGGGGGTGCGACGAAATCAGTCAGGAGCGCCTTTAGAGAATAAAGCGCATCAGTGGTTTGGGAGCACCGTAGTCAGCGGGGGCGAAGATGGGCATGTATTGGTTAGTGTAGTTTCTTTTTTAAGTACCAATTATTAAAAAAAGATATGTAAAATATAACAATATGCATCCTCATTTTATCTAAGGCCGCTATTATTGTAGCTCTGTCAAATAGGATAAAAAGTCAATTATTCAAACGGATTCAGATATTACGTTTTGTTTTTTAGCTACGAATAATGCTTAGCCTGGTCTATCTCCGTAAATCTGGAGGTTACGTGGATACGAGCGGTAGCTCAAGGCTTATGTGGTAGCAGTAGTGTCCTAGAGAAAAGAGTTAATAGGGCATTTCAGAGCGACGCTCAACCAAAAAATATGTGTAATTTATCTCTTCTACATGTAAATACCATTCTGTTTTACAAACTTTAATACAATATAAGTCAACCAACTAACGATGAAGAAAAAAATCGATCAAAAAACTGTATTGCGGAGCGGGAGAAAGATCTAGATGAAAGACTTAGCTATCGAAGCTTCCTGGGCGTTATCTTTCAGTAAGGCAACAGATCGGATAGCCAACAACCGATGGAAAAAGTAACATGGCAAGGGTTGGTACTTTGTAATGTAACCCTGCTTTCCGTGGGTTTCGGCGGGGAACTGAAGGCCTAGTTATGCCATCGATCCCCCGTAGACCCTTGCGGTAATATTTCATGATTAAGATCTGGAATAATTCAATATATAGAGAGTGAAAAGCTGAGAGAAAAAACACATCATCCAACGCCTACAATCGATCGCCCTAACCCTCATTACTGAACCATATTTAAGAAATAACACAAATGCAACTTTGACGTTCGAAGGTGTTGAACAATTAGTCGGCCAGTTTTATTGTGATAGATTTCGTTCGAGACGATCTAGTTTGTTTAAGGCATCTTGTGACGACAATTTCCTTTGATAAATATTTCTAGAAGATTCATTGTCCTTGATAAACTGGATAACTTCATATGAATGTGAAGTTTAGCCAAAGCTGTGCGCGCCATATTGCCGCCAACTGGGCTGAAAAACTAAGAACAATATATCTCCATATTGCATCGTCTAAATCGGTGATACACCGCAAAGATCCTTTCCATGATCCTGATTCCGAAAATCATTGAAAAAATGTTATTCCTAAAGGTTTTGCAAAGCTAACTCTTAATGTAATAAGAATTGCTCATAAAAACTCAACAATATACAACCTCTAGAAAATGTGGTCAAATCACTCAAACAGACCAAGTTCCTCACATCCTAAATATAGGTGACGAGAATGTTTAATCAGACAGATCTAGATTCAAATAATTTCGATATAGACAGTTCCGAAGCATCGTATACTGCAATTATTATTTATCTCACATACGAAAATTTTAAGTTAACCAAACTCTATTCGTCGATAAGATTTGACAAAAAAGTATGAAATTAGGGAAAGATTCGTTCGGAAAGAACTCTTTACAAGCTTTCAATATTAAAGAACAACCAATGCATTTGAGTTATATGAATCAAGTTTACACTTGGTGGGACACAACATTATAGTAAGAGCTCTAGTGTAAAACGTGATAAAAATAGTCCCAAAGTTATAAAGGCTTAGATTGGAAAATCCCAAAAGGATCATTTACATGGTAACATATAT
>NW_019211456.1:55273612-55387602 GCF_002443255.2 Varroa destructor | reverse complement strand
ATATGTCTAATGTTCCCCAAAAGTAGGTTAGGAAGGAACTAGATCATGAAATTTTTAGACTACCAGGGAGTTAGACTTATTGGCCCAATAATGGCTGAGACGGTACGAGGACTTCTGTAAAAAGTAGAGTTAGTTGCAGGTTTAAATTTGGTTATTTGCGCAAAGGTTTTTCTCGGTGGAAAGCTATGACGTATGGATGGAAAAAAGGCATTACTAATAACACCGAAAAAACTATATGAAGGCAGCGAGGCTGAGCGCGCACTTCTTGGTTTCCCGTAGTAGTACCCAAGGGACTCCACAGCCGGATATCTATGAGGCGCTCCAAGCCGAAGGTCCCCCAGAGAAATACTTTGCTTAAACATTAGACATAGGAAGTGTGAAATCGCAGAAACTGATCCTCAAGTGAAATTTCATGGCCCTAAATAAAGATCCATGATTTATGATATAATTAGTTTCCCCTAAAACTAGAAAATAATTTAGAACACTTGTGTAATAATAAACGTATTTGTGAACAGGTAAACTTCTAAGACTGCATCTGATTAGTCGTGGAAGCTCTACAACTACATATCGGCATTTTTTCCTATACGAAAACATTTGCAGGGATCACGAGTGGTCTCTCAAAAATAAAACAGTAAGGACCTCTAAAAATGAACAGCTGATGTAATGAGCTAAAATAGCTAGCAATTTACTGAGCCCTAGCTGTAAAGCATAGCATAGCACTTAAATATATGACTCCTGTTTCGGTCCTGTTTGCTTGCTGGATTTAAATGGATGTAAATGGAATCAGAAATGCTGTTTTTCTCGTTCTAGTAGACGTCTGTCGTTTGACTGTGTGGCAGTGTTGTTCGGGACGTAAAGCTAAAATAGCTTATTAATAATCTGGGAGTTGAATCCGAAACGGCGTAGTCAGATCAATGTTTTAGTCACTTACTCCTCTATTGCAGCATCGGAAAGTTGTGGTATGATATCGTACATATGTTGCTTTGTTGGTAAAATTTTACCTGATCTGACATGTGTCGTTAGTCGGCAACTTTTGATGTCTTAGATATACCAGTATTTAGTACAACATCAGCAGTAAGTTATCGAGTGTGCACGTGACAATATACACTTGCTGTAATAAAGATGCCACTTATTTATAAAAACGCTGAATATGCCTTGAAAGGCGAAACATTTCAGTGAAGGCCTGCTCTTGATAGGGTAGTGATAAGCTATTCGTTGTAGCCAAAAGAGACCAAAACAACTGATTTGTTCGAAAACCGCCGTACGAAACGTATATTATACACGATGAAGGAAAATTCTGAAACTAAACAGGACGCATGGGTGAAACTACTTTACCAAATCATGTTGCTGTTTTCTGCATGTGCATTAGTCGGTCGGCATAATTTGAATATATGCACAAAAGAACTCTTATAGGCATTTAAATGAGACGTTCGTTCTCGTCCTACCCCGTTGCAATGGTGGTAATGTGAGGATGACAATTTCTGTGAACCTCATTTCAATAATGGCTAAGGACCATAATGATCGGATGCAGGAGACTAAAAGTCAGGCCTGTCAAAACCGAGGCAGGCAACTAGCACGGTTATTTAGTTAGCAGTATCTGCTTATCCGTCAACGTTACGGCTGGTGGGTGTTGATGAAGGCATCTGGTCGATCGCGTTTCAATGGCAGATGAGCTCAGAAGCAGCAAGCTATATGTACATTGCCTGAACAACTAAAACAGGACGAGAATCTTAACTACCGCCTGCCGTTCCCGATCAGTGCTAGCAACTACGTCGTCGCTATTGATCCGGTACAGTCGACTGCCTGTGGCTCTTCTGCCTTCCGTTTCGGATCAAGCCTATGTGATTCCATCTTCTTGTGCGACTCTATTTTTCTCTCTGTGTTTGCGTTATTAAAGCCCGATGAATCGCTGGCGTTGTTGGCGAGAGGAGATGGTACCCCTCGGTAACTGTTGTTGCTGCTGCTGTGACGACTGTATAGAAAAGTAGAAATCTCAGCTCAATTGACTCCGGCTGCTGCTGATGCGACCGGAGGATGTTCTACCCCAAACAATCGAAGTTTACGAAGCTCAAACCAGCTAGGGTAATCAAGTGCTAGATAAGCTGCATACTACTGCTACTAATTCTCAATCGTACTGTGACTGGGCAACCACAAAGTAACTAGACGACTACAACATAAACATTACAGTTCGTTACTGGTTTTCGCGCATACTCTGCTAGAGAACATCATCGTCAGTGGTCCAGCTCGGAAGCAGAACACAGCGCTCTTATTGCGGAATATCCGTAGGGCTTTCTATGAATTTCATTTCTGTAGTTGTATCATTATTGTTAAAGTAAAGTTACAACGTCTTTTGTCAATTAGATTTTGGTTTTTCCATGCTATAGATAAGAAAATCTCAGCTACTATACTATGCAATTCATCTGATAGCATAACTTGTTTCATGAAAAACTGAGTGTCTTTTCGCAACGATTCAGTGCCTTCTTTTACATAGCCATATCTTTCACCAGTACATAACCAATAAGACAGTATAAACATGCCGCAAGTTTAACTTTTGTCAGTTAAACAACGGGCTACTATAGAAGGGATAACTATTATTTTTAGCTTTAGCGGATATGTAGCGTAGAATCTACAATGCTATATTTAAATCA
The DNA here is from genome assembly GCF_002443255.2 of Varroa destructor. NCBI lineage: Eukaryota > Metazoa > Arthropoda > Arachnida > Mesostigmata > Varroidae > Varroa > Varroa destructor. Next base: position 55,384,954 of record NW_019211456.1, on the reverse strand, counting down.
ATTATTGAAAAAGCGTTAGAATAAAAACGATATCTGGAAAGGAGCAACCTTAGGCATATGCTGAGTGCAGTTTCCAAAACAAAATACTTATAAGCCCCGCCTGAGTTGACCGGGGTTATCTGGACAAGAGATTTCTTAACAATAGCCACAAGGTTGAGACTTTCGTGTCGTTTACAAACCAAACGTATGATATATATGTATATTAATTATTAAAGGTCCCTTATTATGATTTTGCCCCAAAAGTTCTCCCTGTCAATGAACAGTCTCACAATAAACAATGAGCCGCCTGAACGTTTTCAGCGCTGAAGGAATAACGCTACAGAATGCCGTAACGGAATAGTTGATTAAACAGGAGCAGCCATAACCGATTTCGCTGATTAAAATGTGCTTAATGAGTTTAGGTCGAAGTAAGGAAGTCGCTTACTCGCGAAAGGACCTTCACATTATGAGCAGCAGAGGGATTCGATAATCTAATTTTTAATCATCTGAAATGCCTTTTTCCCACCAATGGAGAATGGAGAATCATGTGATGTGTCTAAAGCATCGAAATTCTAGTCCAAAGCGTATTCGTTGTACTACGCTACAATGAGAAATGTTACCTTTTAAAGCATGATTTGAAAAAACTTTCCATTTTAAACACAACTACCCGGGGGCTCTCTATCCTTTAATGTTTCAAGTGTGCCACAAGCCAATAACGCCTTTGATGTTTGATAAAATGGAGAAATTTCGTTTCTCTAAACGGATAGTCAATAGGGAAATACAGCTATTATAGTGGTATTTAGTGCCCTGCGCATTTATCGAATTGGTTACTCGTTTGTCTCGACTACGGCCCTCTGATTGATTGACTTAAATTGCCAGGAGGTATCATTTTTAATCACGTTTAAGGATAATGCGAATCTGTGCGCCAAAGTGGAATACAGCTTAACCCGCCGAGGCGCAGGCCCTTCAACGCAAAGGAAAGCTGTGCTACCACAGAAAAGTTTGAAAATTTGCTACCAGACGTTATCGAATGGGACCGTTCTGAGCTCGACTTCCTAAAAACACCATTTTTCTCCGAAATGATAAGTCCGGTCTTGGCCAAAGAAAAAGAACAGCTTTTCTGCCTCGATCAAGCACCCAGCTTACTACAATATTTGCTACGATACGCAATAGGACTTTAGAAACTCTCAAAGGTCCTCCTTCCAGTGTTTTTTCCACCTCCAGTCGTACCGGGCCCTCACAATCGAATTCAGCCAATCCTTGAAAGCTCTTTACTAGGCTCTTCTTAACTCTTTACTCAGCGAGCCCGATGGGTTTAGATACAGCGGTTACTAAATCTGCCTCTCCAGCTTCCTTAGCTTTCACACACGACTGCTCTAACGCAAAGCATCGAGAAGGGCAATTAAGACGAGTGATTTGCAAGACGTGACCGTCAGCTGAACTGTTTTCAAAAGATGAATTTGCTAAACAGAGCGGCTAGGATCAGGTCGTTGACAAAACGAGCCATGCAAGCTTTTCGTTGACTAAATTAGACGCTATCGCTTCATCTTAGTTTGTAAAAGCGTGCTTGCAAGCCTTTCTCCGGTCGCATCCGAACCTTTCTATCGCATGGATCTTTTCCAGGCAGCAACAGTCCCCTGGCTTAAATTATGTCTAACCTTAAAATGGGTGTGTCCAAGTAGTTAAACCATGCACGAACTACATCATCAGCTGAACTGCAACTGTCTTTATGCTTCCGTACAAAGCTGACATGACTTAAATAGTGATTTTGAAGTTGAAGCGTCAAACTTACCTGGTTTTGAGTTATTGTAAGCCCTAGCGAAGGCCAGCGAAGCGATAAGTAGTTTCGGTGGCGAGACGGGATTACTACCAAAAGCCGTTCGAAGGGTAGCGCGTGTGTGACAGCCCCATGGATACCGCAGGACAGCGTTATGATACATTGGAAACGTTATATGTCATTGCTACACACGTTTTTAGTTAAAACCATACGGCGCTCAAGGCAGAGACATTGTCGAACTCGCTAGAGATCTAGAAGAAAACAACTTAAGGCTTTTGTGGAGCTTCGGTGGCTTCGATAGAATCAAGAATATTAGTGGAACCGCTAGGGGAAAATATCGACTTAGTGATGATGACATAGTCCAATAATTATTCTGATGATATAGAAGGCTTTGGCAGCTATCGTAATAGAGTAAATTAACATAGTTACTGTTTTAATTTATTCAGAATTACTAAAACAATAGCTCTTCATTAATTAAAATAGCAGAATTATTATAAAAATATCATTAATCTGTGCAGATGTATCGTCTACTAGCACCTTTCCGCTACCACCCAGCTGTGTTTTGCGGTGCATTTGCTCTTTTTTCTCTCCTTCAGCCATTTGTTCTTCTTTACTTTGAGCAGAGGCAATTATCGTCACGGTGACTGTACTCCTGCACTAACGGCAGCAGCTGCTGTTCGATCACGCCAGTACTCAGGGTTCTGCTCTCGTTGGCATGACTCGGTTCGAATAGAAAAAACACCATGGTAATGTTGTCAAAGCGCTCACGCGAAAGCAGAGGTGCGGCACCCACGTGGTTGGCACGCAGCTCGAAGTAGAAAGCGGTTCTTGTCCTACCGAACGACTCTGGCTGCTGCCAGCAGATAGGCCATCTATGTGCGGGTCGACTCGCAAAAGACCCGCATGGGTCCTTTTATGCTGGGTAGGTTATTTCTCTTTGTCATCGTCCAGGCTATAGACTGAATCATCATGGTAGGTCAGGCTACAACCGAGAGGAGCGGTACGAGTATGAGGAGAAGCCGGACACTGATGCTTTTATCAACAGCTTTAAAGTCCAATCACGAGATCGAATTATTCCGTATATATATATATTTATAACAAGTAGTCACACGGGAGATGGATTCTTTGAAAAAAAAACAGTTTCACGTTTCATGCGTGTCGAGCAGCGCCGTCACCACAAATTGATAGGAAGGCAATTCCCTTGTTTTCGGTTGATATATATTCATGGCAATCACTGATAGATGATACAGATGCACACTTGGTGCATATACGTATTAGTTCATGGAACAATGGAAGTAAAATACACCTAATATTGCCTCAATAAGTATGTATGGCCTGCATGCTATGGTCAACTGCTTGATTCAAGTTCTCTCATTAATTGTGGTTCAAAGAAATATGTATCGCTTAATCGAACTAAACCGTCCCGTACGTAACTTTCGTTCTACAACCAAAGATTTTTTTTGTATGAACCACTGCGTGGCCAGTATTATTCAGAGATCTAAAACTGGTGTATCTTAAATTTTCTGCATTACGGAGATTCGCTGCTGATTCTAGAGCGTCACTGTCTTTGATTAAACTTTTATATAGGAAGCCAGCGTTCTTTTGATAGTCGATCTGGTATTCAACTGGTTGGCACAGCAAGTCAAGCACTATAATTTTCTGCTATATGATTAAACTGTAGACTAAACAGATGCTCTCTATAGGCTAAACTTGTGATATCGAACGATGATTTAGAGAGAGATAAATGATTTACTGTCGAATCAATCGACTCCTTTGTACGGTAGCTACTTATGACGGCGACTCGGGTTTTCTTTATTGTTTTGATTTTAGCAAGGTAAGTGCTAATATTAGGTTTGAGAGACTTAAAGATGTGATAACCATGCCTGTAAAATTTATAAAAATGTAAAAATAAATGAGTGCAGGTATTTCAGTTTTCATCTGCCTAATCTCTTAGCCTACAAAATTGGTTCGTTGGTAAATTTGGCAAAATTGGTAAGTTTGGTTCGTTGAAATCAAACAGCCTACACCTGCAGCTTATCGAACTATTCGCAAGTGACACATAACCAGAAATGATGCGTATTTTTGCTGGGTGAACATAATAGTGATTGGTCATCAACCCGCACGTAGAATTTGTTATTAGAGTGAGCAAGGGCACTTTTTGCTACATATCTTAATATATTTTAGTAAATACGGTTCGTAGTAGTACATTCAATATCGGAGCGTCTTAGGCTGTCTTCTTATGGTGAGTGAGATTTGTATTTCGGTGAATCTTGTTGTGTGAAATATCTCTAATGCAATTCTTACAGGCATGCGCAATCTTGTACCAGCATTATTACTCCGGCGATCCATCTGTATATCGATTACCAATCGGAAATTGTTTTCTGGCCAATGGTAATTTCAATCACGTGGTACGTCTGTCACCTTGCGAAGGGAAAACTCCACACCACACCCGACTGGGAGCGTGTCAGGCAGGATTTTCCGCTGCCGTTGACAAGGTATGCCGCATTTTATTTACTGTGTTAAACAGCTTAAGTTTAATCATTTAACTTTTGTTTTTTCCTCACTTTTTGGTTGGAGCTGGAGTGGAAACTAATGATATTAGAGTGATTTAGATAAGGTTTTAGTTCATATAAAACTATTATCTTAATCATTCGCTAATTATAGTAACACGTCTGCTTTGTGGTCGTTTTTAGAAATCTGGCCAAGTCGTTCTCGGCGCCGTGGGTGCTTACCAGTGGCAGGGCGCCGGTTATGCTTTTGATATTGCGAAGCCTAAAGATCCTGTGCACACCCCAAAGAAAGGAATACGGTTCGATGACCAGTTCATGGGTTATGCCACAGCAATAGGCGAGTTCACTGGTGATAGTAGGCCAGCGTTCCTACTAGGAATTCCTAAAGGGGCCGACTATAATGGCAGTGTCGAAATGTACCAGAGGCGCGGGAATCGTTTGGCGAAGTTAGAACCAACTTTTATTGGCGGACAGCTGGGTTCATACTTCGGATCAGCGCTTGCTGTCAGCGACCTTAACGGTGATAACCTGGACGACATCATCGTGGGGGCTCCTCTCTTTAGCAGTTTCGAGGTCCGCAATGAGCATGAACAAGGACGTGTGCATATCTATTATCAAGTAAGTGGTCTTGTTGGCAACGGTGCGCCAATAACTCTTAAGCAGAAAAAAAACGCTTATTCTAGACCAAATATATGTATTATTGTATAGCGTATTAATTACTATAAGTTCAAATGCATTTTGTGCTGCCAAAGCATTTTGCAAAAAAACTTATTTATTTTTTAGCTAGTAGTTTTAGATTAGCGAAGTGTGCGTTTTTATAAAATTTAGAAAAAGGCATTACAAACGTCTTTATTAGATATTCCTGTTTTTACCACCAATTGAGTGAACTGAGCATTAGTTGATCTTGACTTTATAGGAAGCTCCCTTGGAATTCCACGAAGGAGAACCTTTGAAAGGCAAGGTCCCTAACGGTCGTTTTGGCTTCGCGGTGGCTGCTCTTGGAGATATTAATAAGGATGGATTTAAAGGTTTGAAATATAGGACCTGCAACGGAACTCAGACCTCAATAAAAAAAAATAGTAGTTCAATGTTGATTTTGTATGTTCAATACATCATGTAGCAGAAAAACAAGAAAAACGCGCCATAAGGTCCTAAAGACCACTGGGACATATAGTAAGTGAGTTATAATAAGTGAAATACTCTGACCTTAAAAAAATGTTGGAAAATATTTTCGAAGTGATACTTTGTGCTAGCGCTAAACTCAAGCCGCGCGCACGACGCTCTTTGTGGTTAATGAAATAGAGTAACGCGTATAACAGCGTAATGCAATACAAAAAAATCGTTAAATACATAATAGCTGGCATGTTATTATGCATACTGCCAAAAAGCGTTCTTAACTTGTGGGCTGACGAAAGCATTCGATATTTTACTTTGGCAATCACAGTATGTTGATATAAGGAAAGCATAATTTGGAAATTGCGTATATTGATTCGAAGTAGCAGTGCGAAAAGCATGACCGCATCACATATTATTCTTATTTTTATATTACATTGTATACGTACTAGCCAGTATTGCAGCTTGTCACAGAAACTTTGGGTTACGTATATGCGATCAAATGATATCACATAATGATAATACATGTATCAAAGCCACGTAATTTTAGTCCATAGACAGTTACTTATAGTGCGTGGCTCATTATTTCTGACGACTGCCTTTAAATTAATATATTTTCAGTGGTAAAGTCGCTGTAGGTTAAAAAGTTTAATTTTGCTTCGAAATAGATATCGCGGTTGGAGCCCCGTACGGAGACCATGGCGGTTTAGTGTATATTTATCACGGGGGTAAGAGTGGCATTTCTGCTAAAGCTTCTCAGATATTTGGCCCCGCGGATTTTAGTCGTAGCGGCCAGATTAGCACGTTCGGATTCTCTTTGAGTGGCGGCTTAGACCTCGACAAGAACGGCTATCCTGATCTACTCGTCGGCGCTTATGGAAGTAACAAGGCGTTGTATTTTCGCAGTCGACCAATAATTCACATTAAACCACAGTTCAAAATTGATGCCAATGCAATTCGTTTAGAAGACGAAGGATGCCTTTTACCTGATGGAACTACGCTACCTTGGTGAGGGAGCATTCGTTTAAGTGCTACCAGGTTGAAAATTGGTATTGCTTACATGAAAGATGAATATAAGTCTCGCGGGCTTAGGACGATATAAGAGTAAATCGAGTTTTTTTGTCATCATATCTTTGTTCATTATATTTTTGTTTTAATTTTCTTCTATATGTAATTCAAAACAGCATCGATAGATAAAACAAATACACAATAATTCAATGGTTTCGTTATAACGTTTGACGATTTCAGCTTAAATCTCGAGCTTTGTTTTCGATTCGATGCGCCCTCCAATGTGGATTCCATCAATATAGGATACCAATTTAGTCTGGACACGGAAGCCAGGTATTATGCAGCTCATTACTGTTGTTGCTTTTGATAGTATTAAAGCCTAAATCAACAAAATGATAAAGCAAAGGGAACGTCTAATCAGTACAGGTCATAGCGTAAATACGAATATCTTAAATCTGTCTTATTTTATATCTTGAACAAGCAGATATGAGGTGTTTATACATTAACAATCTTTATCGATAAAAGTTATAGTATATATAAGATTTGATCCGCACTATAAATCGTATCCTTAGAATGAGCTATACATATTTTAATAATGCCATATTTATCTGTTAAAAGCTTAATAAATGACAGTAAGCCTTTTATCCTACATACATGTTCCATGAACTTCGCCCTGTTCTGCAATTGAGGAACTTGTTTGAGATGTTACACCACGTCTAAACGTAAACCAGTATACATCGATATTTATCCTGCTACAATTACTCTGCCCTTCGAACCCTCTAATTGCTTGCAGTTGGCTCATCAGCCTGTTCTAATATGAACGAATTTGATTTGCATTACACCCGGGATAACGTAAAGTGTAGTTTGTTTGTGGACCTTCACCTTTACGGTTGTGATTCCCTTAAGATATAGCACTACACCATTGCAGCTATTTCATTCCAGTAATTAGGTCAATCTACTAGTGGCACTTACCCCGGTATAGTAACCCTCTTCCTAGCGTATCCAAGCGTGAACACGAGGTTTATTTTGAACTAGGAACCAGTCGTCTAATCGAAGGCTTCTCGGCCGTGTCAGACGTAAAACTCAAAACATTTAGTCATTTTGTTCTACGGAATACTCGAATAGTCCTGCTGCCACATTGCAGTCATCCCATTGGCTAGTTCTAATATTTAAATCGTGGCATACCCAACCTAGCATAATCTCAATTCTGGACATATCTAAACATCCGGTTGCAGTTCTTCTGAAACCCACTTGTATTAGTTCCGTTATTTGTTGCAACTCTCTAGTAAGAGTGATTATATTTCTCTGATCTGGTTAGTTTTTCACTCAGGGTCCTTTAAACCTTTGTTGTTTGATGCAGTCGTTCTGTTACTCTGTTTCGGTGATGATTGCTTATATTGTCGGAATGATTCCGTTTTCCTATTAAAATATCCTAATAATAGCAGTCGATCTGTTGATGTATTGCATGCATCCTGCTGTTTGAAAAAATAGCTGAACTCGATTTGAAAATGGCCAAAGTGAAACCACACGTGAAATTAATCCTCAGCCGTGAGCGCGGCGCCAGTCTAAGGCCCCAAACCACCTATACGTTTCCATTTGTTCCCGCTCTCCAATTGGAACAGTCTTGTAACATCAGTACCCTGTTGTGTTTATCCTATTTCCCGAATTAAATGAATTCTCCCAATTTAAGAATATGAGTCATATATACCGAGATAGTTAAATTTTTATTAACAATCTCGCAAATTAATTAAATTACTGTTACGCTCTCCTGTAAAAAAAAATGCTCTCTAGAAAAGTGCAGGTATGTACTAAATAATGAACTAAAATCATGAAACATTTTGGCGAAATCACCTTTTTGCAACTAAATCATAAAAATGTGGAAAACAAATATATTCTCTTAAATTAAGCACTATTTGTAGGGCTTAATAAAAATAAATGAAGTTCTAGTATAACGCCTTTGTAAAACCTCAATGGTTATGGAAAAGAATCATCAAAAATCGTCGGTTTGCCCAAATTAACATTACACTTTGTAGGACGGGGAAACGAACTTTTTCTCGAAGAACTATCCCTTCATAGACCGCACACTCTGTGCAGATCTTCACAGCATGAAACTGTATGAACCCAGAGGGGATCAAGCTAATTGGACCACTTCAGTGGGGCGTTTTTGGTGTGTCCAAGACATTCAGTAAGATAGAGTACAAGCTTGACGGACCCCGGAGCTTCGCTTTGCACACGCGTCACGTTTATTAATTTAACTAATTCCATTTGTTGATGTTACACCCAGCTTAATATAAATTATAATTTAACACCAACATTTTGTTAACACACCGCGTCAATTTTTTATTCCTAAATAGTATTTTCGGCCTAAAAACTGATTAGGTATATAAACATGTACTGCATTATTTCACTTCAGCTTACAAAGGGCTTTCGATTAGTATTTAAGACGAGCCCCTCTACATAGACTTCTTCGTAAAAAAAAAACTTTGAGTGTCGCATAAGTAAAACAACTATCATAATCAATTTCTGGCACTTTTTATGGTAAAATATCATTTTTAGATATGTAATGATGCGCTGCATTTTTACTCGACTTGTCGATATTTATCGACTAATATGAAGAATCGATGCCAACAAAGTAGTAACTAGAAAAAATGTTTTCGATATTTCACAACATTTCGAACATTTCACTATAGAATTCGCCATATCAACCTTTTTAAGTTTCCAATAGAAACTTGCTCCTTTGAACAGATTTTCAACCTCTTATCTCGTTGAGAAGGCAGGTGTTACATTGGAAGCCTTAAGAGAATATCAATTTTAGCTACAGGGATATGCATAGCATTCTTACTCAACTCGTTGAGGCATATCAACTGATAGTAAATAATATTTCCTTTACATAGTTTTCTATGTAAATATTTGACTGTCATGTTGCTATTTTCTTTTGAATTTTATAAAAATCTACTTAATAGGAAGTTTTTTTTCAATTGTATGTATAAGGGATTCCTAAAACACCTAAAAAGGAACTATGTAGTCAAACAGACATCATTACGCACGAAATATTTGAATGGCGCTTCACCTTGCCAACGATAAACAATAGTTCGCTGGCAAAAATACAGTTATCCGGCTGCAGTTTATCTGAGATTACAGTACTAACTCTATCTCGTTGCAGCTATGCCATTAAAGTGAGTCTACTTTTCTGATTTAGTTAATAATTAGACATTTACTCTGTTGCAGTTGTTATACTTTACATAGTTTCGTAGGGCAGAAAATGCTGGCGGCCGCCTCGACGTTTATGAACGCTGGTGTGACGTTTCTTCGGGGCGCCAAATATGAGAAGCAGCACGTTGAAATTAACTTCAAAAGGAGAAGTACTTGGTTAATGCTCATGCGAACCTTTCCAAGAAATGCGTTGAGCAGACCAGAAGAAGTGTGCTATATATGTTCATTATAAGGGACAGTTTCATGTCGAACAAACCCGCTTTTTAAAAGTTTTGGTAGTAGAGAGAATTCCTGCTACCTGCAAAATTCGTGCCATACCTCTTTTGTTACCAAGTAGATTTTATTTTACCAGTATAGAGGTAAAGGACTAATTATATTACCAGTAACAGAAGTGACGTCCAGTACTGGTGACTTCTCTCCTAATAGCTTCTTCTACAATCTAACACACATTGGATTCATGCGACGCTCACACGACACGATGTTTGCAAAAATATATGCACATTTGATGATATATCAGCACGGACGATGCTGAAGACAGCTTTGGTCTTCTTAAACGATAATATGGCGTTCTTTTTAGAGCGTGGGAAATAAGAGAGAAGGTTACCCTCGGTTTACGACCAACGAAATTAACCTATAAAGAAAAAACTTTCGTCTCTAGAGGCACAATAATTGCCCAGTCGGCCCTATTTTCGCACAACCTAATCAGTGCGAAACTCTACAGACCTACAAAAAGTTGCTTACCTTGCCTTCTTTAAGTGAGTGTTTCGAATTGGATAAACCTGCAGATCTCTTGTTTTAGTTGGTGTTCGTTGGTAGCAGACAGAGCTGAGTGGTTTTCACCCACTCACTCTATGCTTATGTCTGTAGACGTGTTGATTCTCATTATATATGAACTGTACGGATCTTTGGCAACAAAGTAAAGATTAGTTTGTGCTGTGCAATATCAGACAATTTCGGTTGCCTCGCATTTTTCCTTATTTAGTTATGGCAAAAAGTATTATCGTATTCTTGTTGCAGGACGTCGCGCTTAAGCTTCGAAAATACGCAAGAGCGTTTGCTGAATTCAACTGTCACCGTACGCAGGGGAAACTATGAATGTATCCAGAAAAAGGCCTTCATTAAAGTAAGATGTATTCATTGACTTTTTATTTACAGCTAATTGCTATGAAGTTTGAGTGCGAATTTGCCTAAAAAGGTGTGTAAGTAATTTCGAAGTTCTTTATCGTTCTTAATTTACTTTCTTCTCATATTTCTCAATTAACTATAAAAAGTTTCGATACGCCATTTTACCATTTTAATACCTTAACTTTACAGCGTAATCCAGCTGACAAACTGTCACCAATTAGAGTGAACGTAGCCTACGCATTAGTGCAGCCATCATCTCCCGACAGCTATCCGGTAAGCAGAAGTACATAAGGTGGACAGTGTTCTTCACTGACATGTCAGTGGACAAATTGAATATGGAATAAGGATAGTGCGCCTTGTTTAGCTAAATAACTCATTTATAGTTGTTTTGTCTATACATCATTCTATATGTAAACATAAAACGTGGTCCATAAACAGTTTTTTGCCGATTTATAATGATAGTAAGAGTAGAGTTTCGAAATCTGATTTCGACATGTTATTGAGGTTTGAATAACTCCCCTATTATGTCGGCAGAACTTTATAAAAAACAGTAAGTTGTAGGAGCAGTATTTAAGCAGCATGCTGAATGTTAAAGCGCACACGAGTGTGACACCGGTAGTTTTGCCACCGTAGTCCTTTTGGTATGCGTTATTGCATAATAGGAAGTGTTTACATTTGTGTACTAATTTTATCAGCTGTTAACAGTAACCTCACCCGTATTCGACGAACTAAGATTCATGAGGCTGTGGTGGACAACACTCGCATTAGACCAGAAAAAGACACCATAAGCTTTTGTGGTTGTGATGCGGTTGTGAATTCAATTCAGGCTGATATTCCGTCCGTTCAGTTGCATCCACCCACCGACTAATATAACCATCTGTAATTATCATAAAAGATTAGTTTTTCATTATATGTCGCAATTCAATGCAGTAATCGCTCAATGCTCTGATTTGGGAGAGAGCAAAGAAAGGCCATCGTTGCTTCTCTATATTCTAATATCTCCACAACTTTTCGTTATTGTCGATCCTCGCATGTTCCTTTCTGATCCTCGTTCAAACGATACAGCGCCCATTTCTCCCATCTTTTTACGTTATTCATTTGATCGAAGTGAACAAAGGTATGTTATTTTTACAAGCACCAAAGCAGAGACCTGTGCATTCTGAGATCTTGGGTTCGCTTTCAACACTTCGTCATTCGCTTTCGCCGGGAATGTTCAACAAAACTCACTTTCGAGTTCAAAATTTCTTTCTCTGGATTTTAAGAACCAACGATTTCTTATACTACTTTTAGTAATAAATCGCTCACAGAATACAAGGTTTGTACAGCGGGTTGTCTTACCGTTGCAGTCCCAAGATGGAACTCGTATCCATAATCCTAGACCTATTAAATCTCATAATTTTTAAGAGCTCGGACACCCGCCCGCAAAGAGCCCGAGTGGTGACATTCGAAAGAATAATTTCAAATTCTAACAAAAAAGTTGCAAAAACATCCAGAATTCAAAAAAATAAATAAATAAATAAAACAGCGTTATTTTTTTACATGTGCTTAGCGTTTACTATACTGAACGATTTTATATTAGGTTGTTACAAGCGAATACGTCGGACTTTGAAATTAAATAGCTTTTGAACTACGCGTGGTTAGGGGGCAAGAATTGGCTGGGTTTGACCCTAATCTTTTAGAAACTTCTAGGTGGAAGCTCGCTAAGTTTACTAAAGGAGAAATAGCTTCAAGAAGAACCTAGTCTAGAAAATCAACGTTTTTGTTCTTTGTAGACCGCAGCACTGCGGAAATTCGTCGAAGATAGATGAAGACATTAGGAAAAAAGGCTTTAAGTTAAAGCCATGTACGTAAACGATGCAAACCTTTCGTGAACTTAGATTGAAGTGGTGAAGACCGACGACGTGATCGGATGTCTGCATTGGAAGGACAAAAACGGATCACCACAATTGAAATGGCGTTTCACGTAAGCAGTGCTCGGAGTCTGAAAGCCCTGTCGGCCAAGACACGCATTTTACATGCAACGTGTTATAAAATTATAACCTAAATATTGTAATTACGAATATTTGAATAACAAATGGATTTTAGTAAATTGAGTTCAGGCTGTCTAGAAATGCGTATGGTTTCACATGTGATGGGCGAAATCTTAATTAACAAAAAAAAACATCTAGGGCATGCGTAGACAAGGCACTGTTCAATTTTTACTTCCAGTCTAAGAGGGACTAAGCAAAAGAACGACTTTATTTTGGAGAGAAATTGAATGGAGTAGCAGTGTCAAATAGGTTCGGGCGTAACATGGGGGTAGCCGTTGTAATGGGCATTAAGGGCATCTGCTACAATAAGGTACTCACAGGAAATTGAAACAATCAATGCAGCCCGCTATCTAGAATTTCTCCGATGACATATAAACTGTGTGTATGGCAGTCGAAAGCACGCAGTCTGATTATTTAATGGTAATATGATTTAATGATTTTCTGAATTGAGCAAAGGCATGTCCGGCATTGACTTTAACTCATTTATTCTCCCGATCTAGATGCGCGTCGTTACGGCGCTTTCCATGTCCTAAAAAGGGCAACTAATAAGCAAACATATCCCACTATTGATTCACTTCGTAAAGCCATAACTACGGAAATTACATATAAGGACGCGAATGGTACGTATATGGCTGTGTAGAAGCTTGGTCGAATGTGTAAGAAATAAGGGAGAATACCTCTAACACATATTAAGAATTCATTATTCTAGTCCTACTCGGTCAAAAGTTTTTCAGTTCTTATTACTATTATATATATATGTACCTGCTAAAGAATATTGTCTTATTTATTATTGTATCTAGTTTCAGGATTACACAGCGGAGCTGACCCCCGTTCTGTCTACAACTCAGCCATTGGAAGCGACCGTCATTATAAAAAAGAACTGTGGCGCGGACGATGTTTGCATACCTGACCTTCGACTCTCCATGGCTCCGTATGTTTATTGGTCATATTGATTGTAACCGAAATCTTGCCTTGGAAATACAAGTATTTACGCTTTAAACTTCACGAATATAAACCTTTTACAAAATATACTCTTGACTAAAACGTTAGATATAAAAGTAAAGTTAAAAAATACACGAAGTATACGAACCAAATTTAGAAAACAATGTTATTCTTCATGAATATCGGTTTTATGATTAAAAATTGCAATGAAGTAAGTTTGTTCGTAATGTTTGGTGGAGACATCTCTGAGAAACTGTTGTATTCGTACAAACGGTTGCAGCTTTTATTCGCTTCGAAAGTATTTTCTATTTCTTACCCCTAATCTTCTCGAAGTCCTTGTGCTTTAGATTCACGTAAGATTTTTAAATAGTGAAAGGAGATAACGTAACTGATGCGTTAACACTTCTTAAGTTTTAGGGGTCTTGCTCGAATACAATAAAGTTTGGTGGACTTACATTTGAAAGGACAGAACGCCAGAGTCTTAGAGCAGATGAGATAAAAAAAAAAGCGACAGCTTGGCTAGAATAGTTACGAGTTTGCGCACAAACGTCCCAGAACCCTAAACAAGCAAATTCCTGCAAACTTTCCAAGATTCTTTAAACTCTTTAATTGAAATTCTTATAGTGGATTTTCCGCATTAGAATATAAAAGTTCTTCTCGGGATTACTGGAACCAGCATTATCACTGGCAACCTTCAAAATAGACGATACGCAGTGTGTCTATTTTACAGAATATATACTCACTTTAGACAATAAAATCTGATTATTACCCACAAATCGTGCTAACTTACGCCTCAAAAGTTCCATTCCCATGTATCTTACAAACGTCTATTATGGGCAGCATGTCAATTAAGACATATTATTTGTATATATCGCTTGCAGTATTGAAACTAAAATATTAAAAAATAACCATCGTCTACAGGTTGTCTGGAATTGCAACATTGGTCCGATAATTATTCTACTTGCACATTAGCTTTAACGTTAGCTTCTAGAACAGGTACACACTAATCGCTACTCTGTTCTGAATATAGGAATATCACGGAGTTCGAAGTTGGGAGTACGCGCCAGTTTGCAGTCGAAATTTCGGCTTCAAACGCTGGTGAGGACGCTTACAATACCAAAATGTTGTTTACGTTCCACAATGACTTGGACTTTGTCAAAGTTGACAAGGATAATCGCCAAGATCCAGTTACGTGTTCAGGAGCTAAACGCGTATCGGCATTCTATCAGCATGTCCTATGTGACCTTGACAACCCGCTAAAGGCTGGCGATAGCGTGAGTACACCAAACATATAGGTCGCATCATTTTTGTATACGTTAAAGAAAGTTGTGTGAAACTCTTTTGTCAATATTCATTCATTGTTGGTGTAAGCTAAATACCGAAAAATATATACAGCCTAGTGCCGAAAGCACCATCTCGCTTCAAAAATAGTCACTTAAGATGGGAAATGTAGAGTATAAAAAAAAAATTCTATTAAGGATAGCCCCTATGAGTTGTTAAACGAAATGATTCTGTTTGTGTGAGACACATTTTTTAGAATTGTCATCAAAGTATAAATATATATATTTTCTGGGAAGTGTAAAAATTAGTCTCATATATACGTATATATTTCGTATCTGGCTGTACAAGCACGTTTTTGTCTTGATTTTATGTTGAGTGCAGCTTAACTTCCGGATGATTTTTGCTGCAAATAAACATGTGCCCTCGGTAACATCGTTCGAGTTTTCGGCGGCTCTCAACTCGACAAACGATGAACAGGGGAATACGAAAGCTGACAACGTCATCACATTTACTTTGCCAGTTAAGGTCAAGATTAATGTCGTCATCTCCGGGTGAGTCACATTAAAGTAACAACTGAACAAGCATTGATACCTCCTTCTTTCATCCTCACAATTTGTGGCTTGTTTCTATTCATAAGAAAAACTCCTTCTTTTTAATAGATATACTGCCGACCCAGCCGAGCGTTAGATCGGACAAGCGAGGTAGGATCAAAAATAGGTTGTTTAGTCATACACATATATAGGAGTAGGATCCGAGAAAATCTTTTTGAAAAATACTAGTAGTGTATGTAGATCTTCTAATTTCGCATTCTATATTATAAAAAGAGGTTGTATATTGATTCCCGTCAAAATGCAAATATATAAAAACTTTGCAATGTCAGTTCGCGGAAATCAATAGTTTTTTTACTCATTTATTTTAAATAGGGCAAAGAAAGCAAATTGGCTATCTCACTTTGTGAAAATGCCGTATCTCTTCGTTCAAGTCTATTACAAATGATCTATTAGCTGCCTAAACTTAAGATACCCTTAAAGACAAGACCAAGTCTGTTACAATTGCAGAACCATTCGCTTACTTTATTTACATGATTTGCTGACCTGTTTTTGATACATTCAGTAAATCTGATCCCGTGGAGGCATTCTATAACGCATCGTCTGTGGATACCTCACGAAAAGTGCTAACAGACCTTGAAGTGGGCCCCGAAATTCAACATGTCTACCAGATCACAAACAGAGGCCATGACCTTGATTTAGCCGATATCTATTTAGTTTGGCCAACGCACAATCCGGATAATGAGCCTCTATTGTATCTTCTCGAACGGCCTCAGTTTAAAGCATCTAGACCGGCTTTAATTTCTTGCGAATCCACAGATCATATTAACTTCAACGCCAATAAAGGTGGGTAGTATAATCTTGAGTCAATGATGTGCCTGACAAATATGTTAGTTGCCACGTAAAAAATATAATAGTACGAGCTACTGTAAATATAGGAATATAGCTGTTACTTTATTTATTGTGAACTGATTCAATAACAATGGGTTTGGTTCGTATGACGTGCTAATTACTGTATTTGGTTTTTGTTGAACATTATTTTTTGGCGCATTTTTAAAATATTCCGTTTTAGTTCTCGTTACCGAAAGTCAACGGCGAACTCCTCGAGATATTAGCCGTTTTCTTGATGACATCAGCTGTGGTCAACCCTCGAAGTGTGGACAATTTCGCTGTCAAGTATGTACTCTCCACGATGTCTGGCCACCCATATCCCTACTAAACCGTGTCAAGGTTAACTGAAGAGGTCGTTGATAAAGCGACACATCTTGCTGTATCCCTGAAGTGAATTTCTGATAAGAGAATAAATTGGTACTCAATTAAACTGAAAGCTTTTCTTTGTTTATAATTTCAATGGCGTAAATATAACAGACGGAAGGAAGTGTAGCGTCAGTTCTCTCTAACTTTTTGTTAATAAAATTATTAATGAGTTGTCCATGTTTTCATTCTGGCATGAAGGTACGAAATTTTACCTCGTCGGACGTTGTCATCGTAACCGTGAATTCGCGGCTTTGGCTACAGACAGTAGCCAAAATGCGAGTGGACCAAGTGAGCATTGCCTCAAAGATTGTGGTGAAACCGATCAAGCTACGCTTCGACGTGCAATCGGAACTGCCGCATGAACTATTCTACGTGCAAACGACCGCTGTAGCAGAGGATTTATTGGTGGCTCCAGGCATTCCCTGGTGGATCATTGTCCTTGCGATAATCATCGGCATCCTGCTACTTGCACTGCTTGTTTGGTGCTTATATAAGGTATGCGCTTCGGAGGATTTTTCCCAAACGACGAAATGCACCATAACGTATGTGATTAATCAACACAAATCATAGGTACATAACCGTGCTGCACCGGCTCATCTCGGAGTAGGCAGTCGTCTTATACACAGGGCTTTATTTTATATGAATATCAAAAACTCGACTTTTATCTAACCTAAGTTGAACCTGAGCGTCACAGACATTTTTAAACTAAAATAGCAAAATGCAAATGATGAACTCCTCATAAAAGTTGTTTGTTCTTATTAATAACAAAAACCGAATTACGACATGCCGTCGAGACCTCTGCTTTGGATCATTTTCTGGCTTTACCATTATTTACATCCTCTTTGTTTAAAGCTTTTGCGGTAGGATCCTTTATGAAACTCATGAAATTATTCAATATGGAAGTAATTCCCTAGTGTATTCGTCATCTTTTAAACTGAAGCGAATTTTTATTTGGAGTAAGCGGTTCAAAATTCGGTAGCTTAAATCACCCAGGAATTTTAACAAAAATCATTTCTATCACGATCAACCATACTGTTAGCATCTTTACAACTGACTGTGCGAAAGGTTTGAAGTCTGTGAGACGCGCACACGGACCGTAAAATCGAACTCTGCAAAATATAAAAAGCTTTTGATTATGCTACGTAATCGTACCACTTTGTGGCCAACGGTCCGCTAAAAAAATTCCGCGGAATTTAGCTCTAGAGGCAGACACCAGAAAATAGTGGGAAATTATCTTACGCTAACGCTGTAACCGATATTATCTACTATTTGACATACACTTTACCCTTGCCAACACTTGCCCACATAAGATAAAATGGGTGCTATGAAATAACTTGCTCAGGACCAGCTTCGTTAAACCCCAGAGCTTAACAGCCACAAATAATAGTAAAACATCAAAGCCAAACAGAAAGTTTTCCACTGACAAGTACGGCTAATGTAATATTGGCACGCGGCTGTAAACTTCCATACATTAGATCCTGTTGCTAGCTAATGCGAAATATGTCAAGGATTTACCAAGATCTTTCTTCCAGGATCGAATTTGCAGATCATCAGTACGATATTGAGAGCAGGATTTTGGCAACTGGTGGATTGATATACTAAGAGAGAATCTCCATAAAGCCGATACAGTAATGAATACTTATGATTGTTTTTCAAACTGGGTACACCTCTTTTCTAATCCTACTGAAATTATGAAGCTATTTTACTTAACTGCAGATGTCCAGCTAGTGTATACGGATAATACGTAAAACATAAACGTAGCGTCGTTAAATTTGGTCATTACTAACAGCAGCAAATAATTATTGCATGTCTGTTTTAAGTAGTAACGTCTTCAGCTTTACTTTCTTTGGCTCAACTGTTATAGGCGGGCTTTTTCCGGCGAAGACGTCCCGGTGAACCGATTGATGAGCGAGGAACTAAGAATGGATATCATACTGTCGAGACCGTGCCTAGAGATGAACATCGTTACTAGGTCCTAAAAGGCCAATCTATTAAGCCTATATAGCAAGCACACAATATGTGTTTCATACGATATATATATATATATATATATATATATATATATATATATATATATACAAAGAGCATGCACAATGTCCTTGTACATGACAGGTAGTTAGCGAAATTTATGGTAAAGAATTACAACCGAGATGTGGGCGCGAGTAGTGTGCAAAAAATCCACATAGAAGACGAATCGCTGGTTGATAGGTCGCTTGACATAAACGCCACTTCACGCTAGAGGAGGTAAAGAAGCAGCCAAAGGTAGCAGAGAACTGAACGTTAGAATACGGATAATAATCAAATGAAAGCGTCATTCCTGGTCGTTATCATCGCCGCGTTCACTTAGTTGCCAATTATGCACTGCCTCTATAGGCGATGTCAGAACGGCTACCTACTATTAGGCTATTTGCGATCTACGTATTCTTTTCTGCCATTTAACTGTTATAATGCCATTTTAGGTTGTTATATAGTGTAGTAGTTGAAATATCGCGTTTTCAACCTATAATTTGAAGCCTGGGGAGGACATAACCTATGAGTACAAAAAGTTTGATTCACTTTTGATATAACCACAAAATCAAGGAAAAGTTAAATAGACAAAGCATATTTTAGGAGACATAGGCAGTTTTTTGGCCTAGAGGAAAGGTTAGATGCAGAGACTCACCCATTGCTAACACATACCATACCACATGGTGGCCTGTATATATTGAAACTGTTGATAACGTAACATTAATAGTAAATATTTTTTTATTTTTAAATGGACCGGTATTAGTGACAAGTTATTATTGAAGGTAACAGTAATATTCGAAGACTGTAAAGTTGAGCATTGTATTTCTGCGTAAATTCAATGCTATGAGAGATGCAAGACCAATGCATTTTACATTCGTTTTGGAGGTGGGGAAAGAACAAGACATGGAAAACTTTTTCATCGCACTCTTATACAATTTTATTTACTGTTGTTTATTTATTCAAGAATACTACCATTAATAATATTAATATAAATAACTACTACTGCTAAAACAAACTGAGCTAAACAAGTTAAAAATAAGGCAAGAACTTGCCTCTCCCCTTATAGATCAAGTTATTTCTTAAGCTACTTTTATTCTAAAAACCAAGTCAGACATTTCTCAATCAAATCTTAATCGAATAGTTTTCAAGGCGAAATGAGTATTTATTATGTTACATAATGAGAAATTCTACCGAGTAAGCAAGTATGCCTTTACAATATTTCTCTGCAAAAATATTTCAAACGTATTTTTCGAGGTGCCCATTTTGATCTGGGAAGTATCCGCTTTATTTCAAAAAGTATGTGATTCGGTTAAAGGAAGTCATCATTGGTTCAAGTTCAGGAAAATAAAACTGTTAAGTATCGTCAGTGTAGTCGATCTATACAATCCGAATAATGAATAATGTTCTAATTTTTATCCAACACGCATGTGCTGCTAGATTTTTGCGCATGCTAACTGCTTCTAAAAAAAAAATCCATCAGAAATTAGACGCTCTATACTACTTAGAGCTCATATCGTTAATTGAATCTCGATAGCCAAATTTTAGTTTAGTGTTTACTTGTTACCGTTGAAATTGGCAGGTAAAGTACTCTTCATAGAAAGTTGTCAATTAGAAGTTCCTGATCACCGTTAGTAATAACTGGATACGACGATATTGGTTTAAAGGTTACATCAAGCGTTTATTAATAACCGCTCTAATATATATATATATATAAATAGCGTTTATGTACTGCTTCCGAACATATACAGGTTATGTGGGAGTAATGGAGGCATTTATATACGCTTGATAAAAGTGGTACATCGATTAACAATTGAAAAAATCGATAACAGACGTATTCTATGCGGGCATAATTAACGAACAATTTACGATTTCATGATAAATGGATATACCATCAAAGCTTGCAGGCATATTTGTCTGGTACATGGAATCGGGTGAAAAAACAAAGAGACAAAGTAAAATAAACGTAAGTCGAATCAAAAATTGCCTAAATCTCGTAACAGAAAATCCAAATGATTTTTCTTCTCTTGATTCCTGATCTCGACTAGCGAACTTAGAACGCAAAGCGAACACGAAACATGAAAATGTCTCAAAGCGATTAAGTGCCAATGTATTGTACAATGCTTTATAATAAACATAATTTATAAGATTACATGTTTGTTATTTTCAAGTGTCTTTCATTGATCTCTGATGAAATTGCTATATGTGAAGGATTATATATATGATAATAACAACTATAGAACATCTTATTACAAGTTTACAGCCATTTCATATTTAAAGTCCGATACAACAAACGCTTGATAGAAGACAATTAATTACTTTTTCAAATTTGTCAATTACATGTATAAAATTGATTTGCTATTATTATCAGTAAATTATCAGGGTTCTGCAAAAATGCGTTTACATGTCGTCCTGCTGAATTTCTATAGGTTGGTTGATACATGGTTTAGATAGAAAAAAATAAACTGAAAAAGATCCTATGAAAACTACGTTGAATCTAAAGCTTATGATCGTTACTGCATGGGAAATTGTTTTCATTTCAGTGAAATAAACAACATCGATTAGCTGCTGGATGAACTAAAGTTTTTTTTGTCAACATTTAGTCAACAAGGTAAACTAGTGCAAAAACAACGATTTTTATTGTATATTTTTTTTCGAATTAACAATAAAAATTTTCCTCCTATCTATTAATGAACCTGGCGGTTGAGCCCGAGGACCATTTTCACCAACACATTATGTCGGTTAAATGGACTTTACGGATAGGCTGTTTACGTGTGTCTGATCTTCTGTAAGTGTGGCCGTGTCGTTAAGGTCCTCTCCAGGGCTAATAGTAAACAATAAATGACTCAAGCCTTGATGAGGGAAGATTTCCTCCGAAAAACGTATAATTTTTTATCGCTATTTTAAAGATCCACCATAGCCGTCAATAGTAACCTACCAGAAAGGGTTACTATACAAAGCTCGACACATGCCGAATACAATTATATATGCAGCTTAGGATATTTACGAACAAACGTTCTTATTAGCCAGTTAACTTTTCGTGGCAGTGACTAAAACTTCGGTTGCGGGCGCTGTGCTTCAGAAATGGCAGTGGGTTCATACATTTACATCTATCGTAATAGACTTCGTTTGGCTAACTTTTTTTTGTCTAGGTTATAGTCAAGGTTGGGATTTCAATACCTAACATGCAATGATGCGGATTTCAGCTCAGACTCCTTAAGACGTCATTATTGAATTCTATAAGGCACCCTTGACTTCCACACCGTACACGGACGGCATAGAACGTTGGGCTGCCTTAACAGCTTTTCGAACTTGGCGAAACGCAAAATAGAGCAGGTGACGTTCTTTTAGCCGAGAATATCCACCTTTGTAGTGTAAACTCGAAGTAAAACACTGCGTACGGAACAGCATATTTACAGGAGACAAATAGTAGAGAGTTAAAATAAACATTTGGAAGCCGACAATGCTTTTTTTCCAATAAATTATTTTCGACCGATCTTTTTTAAACAGTTTACCCGAAACGTATGTTTCTCATAAAAATAAAGCATTGGTCTTGGCTGAGGTTTTTATTCTGTAAGCATGATAATTTCTAATGACGGTGTTAAATTGCTAGAATAATGATATGCTATTATCATGAAGAATCATAACCGCCGCAGAACATTTATTTGACAATGGGTTTTGATCAGAACGTTGATTTGGCTGTTTAGCACATTGTATCCAAAATGACAGGACTAGGTAGACTACGTCTAGCACTCTCAACTTAAACGAATGTTGTATTATGTGCTTAAAGGCTCTGTATTGAGTCATGTACCCCCATATCTCATTTCACAGTAAGCGGTTACCAAAATAAACATACTATAGATCAATTTTCCGCTCTGAATTTTCATTTCAACTCTGTTAAAGGCGCAATCTGCTGTGTCAGCACCTGAGCGTATTTAATATTGATCTTTTGTACATATCTATTATATAATTGAGAGTCAGGCATTAAAACCTTCATGGGAGAAAACCAGCTTGCACTGATGCGAAATATTCATACATGCAGCACATGCCGGCTTCCGATGTGCATCCGCTATGACCACGACCGAAGCTCCGCTTCTTTAGCTCTAGCCCAGGCGGAACTGCCTTAAAATAAGTTGGACCTTTTCGAAAGCAAAACGAAGCTGCAGCTAAATGAAATGACCATTGATATGGTGTGAGGGAACCTAATTTTTTCGAACAAACACATATGTTACCCTATGTAACAACCTTTGTTCACGTCTAATCAGCGAGCTGCTTAGTAAGATTAGAAGGCGTAATTTTCTAGTAAATATTTCCCTATATATAGACGATCTTATTTATAGAACTAGCAGACATCATCTCCAGTAAATCCTAATTATCGTTAGGCGCTATGTCACTAACCTGAGGCTTGAGGTTGATGTTGCAGATGACCGCGGCGATGAGTTCTGTCAGGAAGGCCCGCTGGTTATGGCATACTCGCTTCGGGTTAATGAAAGCGAATTCCACTAAACTAATTTTTTTACTTATTTAGAAATTACGCTAACGCACGGAAACATGCTCTCGGCGAGTTCATCTCTGAGAGGACGCAGAAGCCTTTGACGGTAACCAGCCACAAAACGCTTAAAATGCTAGTCCTCTTTAATCTGAAAGTTTTTTGTGTATCGTATAGATGATTAGTATAGGTCCACCTCACTATTAATAAACTTGTCGCAGTTGATTGTGTAAAGCCAGGCTTGCTCAAGCTTGTCGTGGATTTCCATGTTTCAGCGAAAAACAAGTTCGTATATTCTATCTATATCTAGCCGAACAACAGAAAAACAAAAAGACTTCATAGAACTATCCTGGCATTCTTTTATGATTCTGCAGGTGTTCAAAAATCCGTCGGTTGAATATGAGGGCGTCCTTGCCAAAAAAAAGTGTAACATCATACAGCGAAAACAAAAAAAACTTTCATGACTCACAAACTGGACAAGGCGTGTTTGGAACAAGACAGTTCCCATTTACTACTACAATAGTCTAAACACGCACGTCGCGGCCATATGATGAACTCCCTTTTTGGTCATAGCTCATGATCAGTTACTTCGAGAACGTACATGTTGTTTAAAGCGAGTAATGTAATGTTAAATGTAAACTTTACATTTGATAAATATCCGCGTCAAGTCAACAACTGTTTTCATTAGACGGCTGAAGAAGGATACAAATGTTTTTATAAGCCTGGCTTAATATAAGCTTACAAAATAAGTAACTCTGAAGTACTTAGACGAAAAGGTTAGATACTAGATTACACACTCATCCAAAACAATTCATGCAATTAGTCGATTCAGCGATCAACGACGTTGAGTCAGAAAGAAATTACTGAAAACTATAATATAAAGATATGCAGGATTCCATGCGCAGAATGCCCTAATATGGATGGAAAAAACACGATAGGTACTTCTAAATAGATCACGCCAAAAAACTACGTTTTCAAAAATGAGAATTTTAAAAGAAAACATTGCTTCATAAATATTTATGAATAATTTCAAGAACCGAATAATATAACTGTATTAAATACGTACATAGAGAAAAGTGAGTTCAAGTCATTGAACTCATTTGACCACACTATCAGGGCAGTTAGTTACTAGTATTAAAATTTGTAGAAATTTGATATTGCTTAGTAAACAAAATCTAAGTATAACAAATGCTGTAAACGCTAATTATAAAACACCTGTATGGTTATATACAACAGTAAATATGCAAAGTAAAAGTACTGGATCAGATATAACTGTAATTAGTAGAACCGCTTGAAATAGATTGGGATGTAAATACCGCTTAAATTTATAAGCACTTCCTGCGCGCGGCCAATATGTAAATACTCTTTATATGCATTTCTCAGGCCATTTTCTAATCAGTTCTCGATAGAACAGTATAATCACGCTAAAAACTATGTTGTTAAACATAGCGCCTCACCGACTACTAAACCGAAACTAAACGACTGCTGAATAAAAGAAGTCGCTGGGCAACGATAAAGTATCCCAAAAGACCTGGATGGCAAGGTACAAGTAGCGCAAGGTTAATACGATACTAAATTAGAAATATCGGAAAATAGTCGATGCATAATTTTAAACACGAATACGAGGAAATATTTTAATCCAAATTATAAAGTTGAAGTTAAATCTGGACAACAAAGAATCCTCATAAATCAGGACCGCTTCTGGAAAAAAACGAAAACATTCCTATAATACCATATCACAGTGATATAAAATAATACAGGGTGATATTAGGTTATTACAAATTTGTTTACCTTTTTTAGAAGCATAGTATCAAGCTGCTGTTGAGGGAACTGTAACAGTATATACTCAAAGAAGTCTTCATAAATGTAACTGTTTTTTATTGGAGGTTGTGGATGAAGCAACAAATGTTTCTTATTTTTATTTCTTTTACTTGTGTTTATATATTATTATATTATAATTAAATTAAATTATATATATATATATATATATACCATCCAAGAAATTCGAAACTATTAGGATGTCACAAGCGACCTTGAAATTTAGAGTGTTGAACCGCGTGCCGCCAGCAAACGAGTGTTGACCGGAAAATACCCGAGTTTTTTAGAAACTTACGCGTTGAAATCGGTTGAATTTACTTGACGAGAAATTAGTTCAGAAGGAAAAATATTCTTTAGTTTTGAAAATCAACGCTGATTGATCAAGTTTTTGTTCCTCGGAAATTCATTTTAGGATTGGTGAACGTAATAGATAAGGGGGCTCTAAGCAAAAGCGCACTACGTGAATGGCGCAAACGTCTGAAGAACAGAGACTGGCGGGTTGAAGACCAGCGAGAAGGTGACGAAATGTTGAAACCAGAAGAATAAAAACGTATTGCCGCAATCAGATTCACGGACGTTCAATCGATAAAAAACCAGCCTGGAGTAAATCATGTCTCTGCCGCTAGCGGTAGAAAGATCAGACAGGATGGCGTTTTCCTGAGTAGGAATCAAGTTCAGTGGAAAAGCCGAATAGATCCGAACGTAAGGTGATGGTAGTACTTACAGTGGACATTAGGAGTGAATGTTACTGTGACATTTTCGTCAAAAATAAAACAGAGAATGCTATGGCCACTATCTCAGGTTGTTCATGAAGTGTAGGCACGCTATTTGATGACAGCTCAATTGCTTCCCAGACTGAGCCAAGAAATATCCAACGTTGCCTTCAACCCCCTCACTTTGCTGACTTAAATCCGTGTGATCACTGGGCTTTCCGTGTCCTAATTGAAGCAGTTGAAGGACAAGCGCATCCCACTATTAAGCTATTTCTAAAGGTCATAAATAGAGAAATTACATAAGAAAAAACGAATGATAAGCATATGGCAATCCAGAGACTGGCACAGCGCCAAGCTATGTGTGTAAAAAATAAAGGAGAGCATTTGTTATACGTTGTAAAAAATCATCATTCTAGCTTTTAAGAGTTATTCGATTTGGAAGTTTGCCAAACTTGCATGTAACAACTTAATATATTAAACATGCCGCTATATACAAATGTCTGCGTACTAAAAGAACTACCTAGAATAATAACTTGAAGTTCAGCGTTACTACGAAGATCCATTAGAAAGGCAAGGTTTGTATGGTCAGCGGGACCTAGAAAAAAGTTCTACAGTCTGATTTGCTGCTTAATAACAATGATCCATTCACTACGAATGAGGGCTGATCTGTTTCAAGTTACCTAATAACAAAAGTGCCTAGTTACAATGGCTGTCACTGCTATCAAGGGTAACATAAATGTATAATCCTAAAGTATTTTTTCTGCTGCTTTATAACCTTAAAAGTATGAAGATGGTCTCGTTATGCTGTTTGGAAACTTTAAGAGCGCAACTGAAGGTGCCTTTCGCTGCACGTTGGCAATTCAGGGACTTCGAACCACAATAGTTCTTATATATAGTATACCTGTACTGTATACACAGTATACCTGAACAACTTTATAAAGCAAACTTTGATAAATCTCGTTAACTTTATTTACCACACAAGTTTACAAGCAATGTTGAACAACTGTTCGGTCTAAACCACACAATGTTTTCTCCAGGTCTCTTGCAACGCAGACCAGTGAACTCCTGATTGCGTTTTAGCGGAATAGAATTGTTATATATAAATTCCACGGTCACTGGATAGATACGGCTCTGTTGGGATCAGTTGTGCATAAGCAGCATTAGCGAAGCCCTCTTAAAGGAAAACACAAAAAACCTATATCGGTCCCATTATATCAGCGCGTATAAGAAAAGTCAAACACGTAACCATTACGGGAACACCCTGATGGATCAGAAAGTAATACGGCATGATATTTGGTCTATTCTTAAAGAAATTGGAACAAAACTAATCCCCAATTGGAAACGAGGCTTTAGCACTTATTTTTCCGTGTCAGATATTCCATAAATACATATACGGAACGAAATTCTTTTAATTCATAATAACACAAATCTTATAATTCGTATATACTTAATTAATAATAAAAAGGAAATCCGATTTACACTGCTAATAGATGGCAAAGATGAGCGATTCTTTTATTAGGATGCCGGCTTAAAAACAAATAACAAATGAACCGATGACCTTGACAAGGCTGATGTGCCCCATAACTTAACATAGTAATAAACAACGAAATGTTGTTGGTGTTAGTTTGAATTCGCTTAAAAAATCGCCTAGTCTCAACTTTTTGCCCATCATTAAATATCATGGATTGCTTTTCCTTAAACCTTTCGCAAACGCACGTCCGTTAGCATCATCTAGTTAGATTTTCGGGTGACAGTGCCAGATACTTAATAACATTCAATAACAGACAGTTAATAACATTCCAGTTCCAATAAGTCAATACATAATATGCACTCTCAAGAATAGTGGAACCTCTCAGTGGGCAATCTGATGTGACCTCGGAATAAGAGCAAAAATTGTTGTTTACTCGTACCAACAAGACCTTTTCCTATAGTTTATCATAAAAGCCCAGTCATTGTATGTCTTGAATAGTTGCATTATGACAGCCGAGAAAACATTTGCATTTACTTGTGAGATGTAGTAATTGTGCGGCAAATGAAAAATGTTAGCTGGTCTCGAGTAGCGTCTTTCTCCACAACTGTCTTTGTACTACAAAATATAAGCACATATAATATTTTGCAGATTAGGAACTGGT
Source organism: Varroa destructor (assembly GCF_002443255.2). Lineage (NCBI taxonomy): Eukaryota > Metazoa > Arthropoda > Arachnida > Mesostigmata > Varroidae > Varroa > Varroa destructor. The sequence goes on along the minus strand of NW_019211456.1, from coordinate 55,357,015 downwards.
GCTCCGTTGCTTTCGCAGCAAATCTTCTCTGTACTGTAGAAGCTACAAACAAAAACGCTGTTGTACATTTTAAGTATCTTATAGAAGAAACCCTTCTCACCAGTTATCATAACGTAGCGTAACATAGCTTACCAAGTCACCCAGTATTGCTCCCACCGTAGGTATAATAATGGAAATTCTTGCAAAAGTTTGTCTGACTAAAAACTGTATAAGTGATTGATGCGAACGAAAATTACATAATAGAAGATAGTTTGTCGGAGATGCTTTATTGAAAAAAATAGTACGAAAGTAGTGCTTATATTTTCCAGACCTATGTTTTCGTGCATAGTATATGTACATCTCAAATGCTATATAAATATAGGTACCTATGCGTGTATAAACGTCACTGCTTTCAGGCTACACAAGATCTCTTCCAATAGTAGTCCTCGTTGATATTTTATCATAATCTTTATTGGGAGCTCATCCATTTACTGACATAAAATGTTGGCAAAAAAAAGGACACTTTTATATATAGATAGCCATACTAATGAAAATAAGATTCTTCTACTTTAAATATATAGGTTTTTTTTGTATATAATTTTTATATATTTTTTTTAATCTTTAGTACATTTTTATGTCAAAAGAATAGTTTTTGAAGTAACTTCTTGAATTAATTTTTTGAAACTCATATTATTAACTTTATGTATTTATTATTGGTCATATAGCTTAGGCTGGAGCATAATGATCACATTTTGTATTACGACAAAGAATTGAATGTTGTTGCCGGGATAAAGGAATCTATAATTTTTTCCGAGTCGTTGGAAGCTGTAGTAGTTATGTTGACGCTACCGGAAGCATAACTTAGAAAATTTGGAAGAGCATTAGGGTCTCCGATGATACGCAATGAATAGAAGCACAGTGTAAGAAGGGACACTCCTAAAAGATCACCTAAAGCCGTCAGGTACGGGATAGATGTGCTGTCAGTGTCGAGGCCCTTTTGCCAAAACCAGAATACCATACACCGCGCAAGATATAACAGTATGGTTACCTGAGAACGTACCAGGACTCACTTGTTAGAAGCGTGCCATGGAAACCGCGTTTATATTGCGTTTTTTATAGTTGCTTAGTGGGTTGAAAAACTTAAGGAACGTTTAATTCATATAAGGTACAATACTGACATTGTGGCGTGTAGTGGATGCAAACCAAGTGTTGTTGTTTACACACTGAGGTCAGCCGTTTAACGGTTTCTCAACAGCTACCATGTTTAATCTCGTGATAAATAACTTGTTTAAAAGATTCGGTGGCGTAATATGCTAGCCCACATATGGCCGTCTTTAACAAATGAAGGTAATCGAAATCATGTGAACTTTAGTCTATATAGAATATTGTGCTGAAATCATTGCTGATTCTTTTTTCATCAATTTGTGCTGTGATCGAAGCGTAACAATAGAGTCGTCATCGAATAACCAGACTGTGCATCACTCACTTTACTGTTTGACACCATTTTATGGCGTATTCAGGAATCGGGAAACCTAATCAGTGAATTTTGATTTACAGCAATACACTACATCTTGACAAGTAACCCATTATTCTACGATGACATTTATACAGTTCATAATGGTAGATTTTAAGTAAAAATTTATTAAGCTTCGTCTTCATTAATTAAAAGTAACTAAAAAATTTGAATAATTCAAAAATGTGATTCTAAAACAAAACGAACATGCATCACTGCACAAACATAACTTTTAAATATAGATATATAAAACAGAGTATACGAAATACATTGTTCACGAAGAGAACCTTCGACAAAGCCTTCTTGGATCTGAATAAATAGAGAAATAAAACAAGAGGTTCGGATGGCTGTCCTACGTATAAAGCATAGTTAGAACGGCATTATTTTTCTCATTCTTCTTTACTAGTCAGGGTAATTTACGATTTGTGTTTGTCAATATTAAGCGATATGGTAACTTCTAAAGCTATTATTATGATATCTAGATACGTCATTACTATTATAGGTAACCAATAGTACCTAACGGTGGCTGAATTTTTCAACAAAATTTAAGCTAGTTTTCCTAAGTAAGTAATAAGTACTCCTATTTTGCTACCTTGCTGCATTTTGCATTTTATATTAAATACGTACCGTAGTGGCACTAGTGTAGGAAACACATTTACAGTACTGGATTGTTTTAACATAAAATCGGTTTGGGTAAAGCCTTTAACAAACACGGCTTTTTTTCAGTGGTTCTACACCTGAATCTGCTTTCCTATCCTTACGGATTATGTTATCCGGAAAAAATTAGAACCGAGTTAGGCACTATTAACCTGGATGGAATTTGATAGATAATACAATACGCTATTCGTTATGTACGATTATAGGTAGATCAAGGGTGAGCAGGTGACTGAGTTCATATGAGAACTGATAATTAACACATAATATTGTTTCCTGAAGGTGAGTGTTAGTAAAATCTATAAACTATGGTGAAAACATTGGGCAAGTGGGCTTTTAGCGAAGCAATAATTTATTAACGCAGTAATCCTAAGATTTGGAATTCGGAACTGGAAGATTATACTTCAGTTCTTTTAAGAAAAACCGGTACGTGGCAAATTCAGACAAACACCTTCACTTAATTGCTGATGGTCAAGCCTCGCTATGTATATTCTGTTTGTATTTGACTTATGCCGCATCTTATTAGATTGACGTTGAATTCTGCTGCGTAACAACAGTCGTCTCCACCTAGTATTGCTAATGCTTCCGAGTATCAGATCCCAAGTTAATAATGCCCAGTTGAAGCTCTGTGGAGTTACTTTGCTATTCGTGATTTTAGTGAAGGCCGCTCTTTGGGTTTCCTTCTCTGCCGAATTGGCAGCAGATTGCATTTTTAGAACGCAACTGTTCATCGTTTTCGTTGAGTGCGACACCGTCAGCTAGCTTAGGAAATGGCTTATTTATATTCAAGGATTATTCAAGAATTTCCAAGTGTTCAATCTGATTTAGACTCAGGTGTTTTACAAGTTAGGGCATTGCTTGGCCCTTGAATGTTTACAAATTCTATTAAAAAAATCTACTAACAGCCCGAATTTAAGTGCTCTATGTGAACCGGACTCCAACGGATCAAAACACATAAATTACAAATCAGACACCGCTGTAACGCCCCTTGCAAAATTTGACAATTAGTTTTTCAAAACATCTACGTGGCTTTGGGACCGATTTGAAATTAACAATGTGGTTGGTGGTTGAGAGAAGCAAATTGTCATTCGGGGATGTCTGTAGTTGATATGAAAAAAAAAAACATTCTATTTTGATTTTTCAATGAGGATCGATACTTCTAAAAAAATTATACGTATTTTCGGTCCGGCAGCTAGGCGGTGGTATGTTAGCTTGAATGGTTAACATCCTGCAACTGGAGAAGTTACTCCCGTAATTTTTTTTAATCTGATGACGTGTCTGCAAATGTGCATGAGACTAGACTAATGAGAAGGCTGATGTAGCACCGATACAATGGTAGATCGGAACGACACCAAGCGACTTTGAAGGTGCCCGTTTTTTTATGTATCGTACTATATCCGGACGTTTAGAAGAATTAAAAAAGAAAACGAGTTTAATACCATGCTGCAAAATAACTTGCTGAGATCAGTAATAAGGAAATATCTACTCTTCCAAGGCAGATGTAGAAAGCACCCAGGACATCTAAGGGGATGGACACCTTAATCAATAGGGCTTTGATAAGTTTTTGAAACGCTTGACAATGTTCTGCTAAACGTGCGTACGACTTGGCATCATCTAGTGGATTTTTTTCGGTACACATAAAATCACAACAGGCGTCATAAATCAAAAGACCAGGGTTGAGTTCTCGCCTTGGATCGCTTGCAGTATTCGCTGTTATATTTTCAAAGTAAAAAGCTTTTTAACTACACGAAACATACATAAAGTAGGTTGAAGATTATCTTGAATTCGATATAAAAATGAAAGGATATCCAATCAGTCAAGAAGACAAAGCATATTATGCAACGATGTGTAGAGCACTGTAATTTATCGTAATATTAACACGAAGCTGCTCCGATTAATGTTACGACGATGAAAAATATGGTGAACTTTTAGTTAGCCCTGCATATGGCTAATCCTCTAGTAATTCATCATTACTAAGACAGGGTTTTGACATTTAGTTAAGGATACACATATTGCCAGTTTGTAATACATACAATACCTGGAACAATGCGCAGAGCAAATAAAGCCCGAGGAAAGGGACGGTTAAATTGAGTTGCCCGACGAAGAATGATAAGAAGTAGGTAAAAATTAAATGACCAGGAATGACCAATGCCAGAAGGATGCGAGCTGTCCGCGAATTGCGACCTTTACCAAGGAAAACTGAAACGGGACTCACGCATACCTGAAAAAGCGTACAAATTTGTTTTGGATTTTTTTTAGCTAGAAACACTCACTTATGTCGGCCAAATCGTTTTTCAAATTTGGGCGAAACCTGAATTCGAAAAATGAAAAACCGCGAATGATTTTAGCATCTATTCATAAGTTTTGATAAAACTTTCGACATCCCCGTTACACTATTAGGATAGAGAAACCGCTAGGCCGAAACAGAACGAGCAACTGGCCAAAAGGTTAACGCCGTTTTAAAAATAGCGATATTCACGAAAATGGCGATGTTTTATTATAACAAGGCAATGGCTAAATTTTTTATCACAGTTAATGACAATGGTTCAGCGGCATTTAAATTTTCTAACATCTAGCTTTTTGCGACAAATTTTTAATAATAGCAACAACAATTATGTGAGGATGTCGGTTAATAGAGAATTCATTTAAGCGAGGTCAATCTGGAGCCGTTGTCTTACAGGTCTACTGCCACAGATCCCGCAAACCAGCGCGTGGTCCGCTGGAAAGATAAAGGTCAGGATGAAGAAATTACGTGAAAATTCGTAAAACCCGCAAAAATTCAGCCACAGTTAACAAAAGCAACAGCAAGTAGCAGATATTGTACGTAGCTGTGCTCCATGAACAACTATGGATCTAGAAAATATTGGATGCCGATTGCAAATTTTTTACGATAAGTAGCTTTAACTTTTATTACTAGCATTTTTGTTATTCAATGCAAAATGCAAAACTCGCTACTTTCTAAATGTGTTCTTCTTGCTGTTGTTCCCCTTTGAGCTTCATTTCCTTAGTGATGTGTTGTAAGGATCTCCATCTAGCTCTCAGCCATCTGGAGGCGTTCATTTTACAATGTTATTAGAATAATGATATTATTTACTACGTTCATTATAGTTCACTCCTAAATATTAGCCTTCATTTTGTTACAACTTCTTTACGCTCATCCTCGAAGAACGTGGTAATTGAGTGTGTGAGTCATACCATGTATGCCGGGCACGCATGAGATTCGTAGATTGGTGGCCAATGCCGGCAACACTCACATCAATTTGTAGATGGTCTCTCCTTTAAAAATTTTCCCCTATTACTCTTTAACAGTAAGATACTCCTCGAACAAAAAAGAGGGCAAGAATTGCCAAGGGTAACTCTTATTATAAAGCTTTTAATATCGAAATTTTCCGTCGAGTGAGCATGCCGGTACATTTCTTCCCGTTTGTTGATCAATATGGCTCACAATACCGCTTGACTTATGATGACAACGAAGTAAACTGGATTGCTCTACTTATCCGGAAAACACCGGTAGCTTTCGTTCAGAGGACGCATTTATAAGTGTAGAGAACGATATAATCCGCTACTAAAACAAGTAGAGACTTTTCCGTTTCCTAATTTGTTAAGGTTTGTGTGCTCGAATTGTTTTTTTATTGCTTGCTTCACAGCTGAAGGTTCCAATCAGATCCCGGTTAAGCCTCATTCCCGTACATCTAACCATTTCCGGTAATAAGTCTAGAAGTCGTTCCTGGTTAATAAACAGATTTATACACTTTGTCTTGCTAATAAATAGTATAGCTTTCTAGTTTTTAGATACTCTCTCTAGCTGTGTTTGCTGAGTTTGTCTGTGACATTGCCGAAGGCTGTGTATCTGGCTTGTTCTCTACTTCCGTCTTTATCCTGGCAAGGGCTATCGTAGTCGCTGCTTCTACTCTGATAGTCTGAACAGTCCTTGGTAGGTGAGATTTCACGAAGCTTATTTTTGAAGGTAGCCGTGCGACACTTTGACCGTGATTTAGTACGCAATGCCATTCCCTACTCAAATCCTTCGGCTAAAGATCGGTAGGAATCACGAGGACTAAAATGCTGCCGAGATCCAGGCTATGGCTGTTTGAAGTTGGGGTATTCTTGTTGAAAACTAACGTTGGGCTATAAAAACGCGATAATGTTTTTGCCAAATTTAGGCGAACTTCAGTAGAGGTTTCTTAGTGGTTCGCTGGACCTTTCTGGTTGAACGCTCTGTCAATAGCAGGTTGCTTTTTCATTACACTTTTTTTTGTGTATTTTTATTTGCAGTTCTTTTTTGACAAAGGCGACTCACTTTCAGAGTGGGTATTTGTGGAGCAGGGAAGCAGGGCTTTTTATAGACAAAGTTTCCCATGTAAACATGGTTGTACGTAGACCCTTTGAAGTCGTTTGATGACTTTATTGCCACAACAGTACGCAAACCCACAATTACATATTTATATCTTAGTTTTTTTTCTCGGTTCACGTATAACAAATCAACGGTGACAGTATAGCTAACACTATGGACGTTCTGAATTTCGAAGAGCATTTTTGATGGACAAAGCAACGGTCGGCATAGACGCACGAGCTTGCCGGTAGTATTGCTGTAGAACGCAAGGAAATCATCATTTTCAGAGCATTCGTTTTCTATCGAAGGAAAAGAAACTATACGTCAGTTCAGCCTTGTCGGAGGTAGTGCGGCGTTCCCTTTCCTCTATCTTTTTTTGATGTTAGAGGTTGCACACGCCACTAACGTCGAAAAAACCAGGGGCATTGGATGGCAGCTCGTCACTAATCGTAATAGGTGAGTAATCGTTAACTAAACATTTTTATAGCGCTCTTGATCAACTGTGCAATTTAACCTGGTACATTAACGATGTTTTCTTGCTTTGATTAACAAATTGCTGCATTGGCTTAGCTCTATTGGTTCGTGTCGCTTAGCGAAGCTAGTGATGCTTAACTAGCACAATACTACTAAAGGAAACAAATATACAAAATGGTAGTTGATGATTTTGTTCAGGCAAAACGAAGCGCAGTTTGTTCTCATTAATGTAATATATCTATGTAGAAATACAGGTAGGAAAACACGTCGTTCATAACAGCGTAATAATACCGGCTTACACAACTCGACGCAGTCTGTCGATAGAGCTTTTTCAAATTTCAAATATTAACATTATTTTATTATATCGACGAACGATAATACTACCCGCATTATGGTACAATAGCGTTTGCAGGTGACTGATTGTTTGATATACCACAAGTGAACAAAAACGAAAATGCAAAGGCGGTTCCCAGGATGTGTCATAAAAGCATTTTCCCCGTTCCAGCAGATACTAAATGCATCTAAAACTTAATTAGTCACCTTATAATTACTTCGTCAAATGGCCATATCTCAAGGTAATTCACCATGAGATTTCGCCTCATCATAACGGTTTGGGTCCTTCGCTGCAGAAACATATGAAATAGGCGAAGCTTGCTAGCCAAAGCATGATAAAATGAAAGGTGGCAGTTGCACGTTTGTTCTATCTTAGTCCGATATTGTCACATGCGTATATATGATTGCGAATCTCCTTTGTGTTACTATATAGCAGCCTGGAGGGTGAGATTTCAAAAACCCACTAAAGAACTTGTTCAAAATGTCAAAATTCTGACCATTTACTGGCTCGCTATTTCAAGAACTCGCTTTCAACATAAACTACACAGTGTTCAAGGCTTACCCAAGTACCGCAGAGTGACCAAACTCTTTATCTAGAAATAGTCTATCAATCGGCCTTTAGTCATCCGCAAGATATATAATTGTGTTTACCCAATAGATAATAATAAATTCCAGGCCTGTTGAGGTGCAAAAGGGCAAAAACTATGCGGAGACATTTAAAAAGAGGACATATAATGGGAACTGGTTAATTATCAAGAAGAATTACAAAACTACCACTATTTTGATAGCGTTAAGTGCAAGTCTTAGGAAGCGATAAACCTTATGCTAATCAAAAAGTGATGGTCAATCAGTACGAAGTCGTTAGTGGCGAACTGATTTCTACTTTCCAGCTAACATTGAGATGTCAATACTTTCTACTAGCAAAACCTGTGGTAGAGGCTTAAAAGTTACTTCCAATGGTAAGAGGTTCACATGGAGTACAAACCGGATGAGACCCTAGAGCAGTGGCCTGGCCGATGCCTTAGTAGAAAAAGTAGCTATACTGCGGCATAAAACACTGCTGATGTCGATTTGGATAAATCCCATCGTTCAGTATTTCATAAACCTCCTACAAGTTTCATCCGATAATCCAAGGTGGATTAATGGTTAATGGCTTACGAAGATAGCTGAAGGTTTGACCATATTAATGAACAGTGCCGTCGACAGTATGCATTTTAACATAATGGTGACTCATGCAGAGGGCAGCCTCACTAGAGTGGCCCTTGCTAAATCCAACATGACGACTGGAAGTAAGATGAATGAAATTAAAGATGGAGTTGAAGCTAAATGAGTATAAGTCGTCAAAATATCAGATTTTTAAAGAGAGGGTGTTGCAAAAAGGAGCCTTTGAGCCTTACTTTTTATAAATAACTCTTAGAATATATAGTCCTTTCAATTCGACGAAGGATATATCGTAAAAATCTATTTTATGGAATACTTGTGTCAATAAATCGTGACAGCTATTATTTAACGATTGATGTGGACATGTAAAATGCTAGAATTATATTACTATTGGACATACAATATCCGAAAAATATTTGAAATCGCACGTTGACCTGTGGGGGGTGGAAGTGCCCAGTACTGAATTACGACAGGGCCTTTCGTTTTTGGAAACGTTGGGAAATTGCACAGGACTATCAAATGGATCACCTAAATCGCGAGTGGATAAGATTTTTGAACCGCAACATAGTCAAAACTATTTAATCCTCTCTGCCAGCGAGGCTTAAAGGCAAATAAAACTAGTGCAGAAAAAATTCCATTAAATATCTACATAGTATACCTTGATAGCTTGACAAGATGATATTCTATGTGTTCCGATTTTGATTCTTTTGTCCGAGATGAGACATTTCAATCTTTCCTTGTAATATTGAAATTGTTATTCAGGTGAATGTATTTCCTACGACATGTTTTTCACATGACTCTTCTCAGAATATTTTTTCGCTCTATTAAATGTTTCGGGACTGTTGAGCATATTAGTATAATTATTAGATTCAAAAATATAATTTTTAAAAATCTACAAAGGTAATGCTGCTGTATGAAATATGCGTCTCTAGGGGGATAACTTCAATACTCTATGGAAATACTTGTATTAGAGACTTAGGAAAAAGCACAGATATCTGTGAGTTTACCTGTGAAGCGTGAAACTCGGAGTGAGCATACAGAAAAGTAGAAATTCGAGATGACTGGGTCGCCACAAGATTTCCGGCCACTCCCGCGATCACTGGTTGTAAAGGTGGAAGTCTTGGGAACAGGTGTTCATGCATGTCCATGATGGAACCAGCCGCACTAGGGTCGAAAAAGAAAATTAACATAATTGTAATAACGTTCTAATTCCTATTCTCATCTTTTTGCAATCAATATATATATATATATATATATGCTATTGACCTTTACTATTATTTGCTTTTTATTTTATGTTGCTCATTGTTGTTTTTTTGATTTGATTAAATCTCTCAATTCCTTTTTCGTTTCTTTAAGGCAGCCCATTGTGAGTAATCTCTTTGAAATGGTTTCTTTTAATCTTCCACCCTATTGTATCGGCGTGAAAAGCATTTGTCGAGAACTTAAATAATTTACATGTGTTATCTAATATCAAAATATATTAATATGGATGCAGTTCTATTTGGGCCCTGATTGCAAAAAGCCTATGTTTATAGGCTTACCTTGTGCATCACAAAACCGCTTTCACCGATTATACATGAAGCTCCTCCCCGGTATTAAAAGTGCGTCTGTAAGCGCTTTTGACACGGTTATATTGTTGTTGTTTTATCTTTTATCTCGTGAATTAATATTAGCAAATTGTGGCTCGCTAGCGGGGTCCGTTTCTGTGCGAGCTTTTTCACCGTATGTACAGAAGTTCCGTGAGTGACTTACGATGGAGCGCTCCGCAACGGGCGCTAGGTAATGGACAAACATTCTGCCGTTTTTTTAAATATCTCGATAGATCTCCGCATCCAGCTATTTTTGTGGCTGAAAAGATGCCGCTTTGATACGTAGAATGTCTTTTTATTTGAGCGAGATAGAGGCACCCTAATACAACCCTAGTATTTTTACTATACCGTATATATTATATATGCTTATATATAAGCATATTACAAAATATAATATGACAGTGGCGTGTACTTGCGATTGACCAGCGTTTAACCATTTTATCGACTTGACCGCCAACTGAGCCCTCAAATACGGGTACATGTACGTTTCCGTCTCTTCCAGATTAGATGCCAACAGAAGCAAGTGCCGTCGTAAACCTCTAATATATCGTAAAACCCTTTCTCTGTGTCGAATATCTATTATGTGATGTATTGAAATGCGTGGTCTCTTGTTTCAACAGAATCCGAAACACCGAAGTGCTAGCTACTCCAAACGAAAATCTAGATGCATAACTTTTATCTATAAATTGTTTTATCCACAGTGTTAGAGCTCAGTAGCTTCTCATATAGGAAACTTCCGGTGCTGCACTGCAACTTTTACTTGGAATCTACGTTTATTATCTTTGTCATTTATCCTGACGAAAATAAACGCAAATGAGGAAAAAGTCTTTTCAGGTTCAGATAAAAATGAAATAATGCAAGCAGAGGGCACCAGCCTATAGCCGATACTCTTTCATGCTTCATATTCTAATTTGAAACTTTAAAGTAACACTTTCCACAGTCCTGCATTTTGTCTTCAGAAGCTCACGTGCGAAGTTCTCGCGTAACGCCGTGTATAGTCAATGGTTGAGCGCCGTTGGTCGTATAAATGAGACCCTTTGTGCTGCTCATATAACTAGTACGTGCTGTTGTAAGTTCTATGCACCGATTATTTCAACATGGCTCTGATCAACTATGGAGGTGGAGTATCAGACCGTACCAGAAGACGAAAAAGGCCAAGCAGGTCTGGCAGAAGTCGATCCATGATTTTGGTACACGCCACTGAAGAGGTAAACAATCAACGCAACACGTGATACGTTCAAAGCCTTGGGGTCCATCCGGGATGCCCCAACAAGTGGCATATCGTCATTAGCTACCGACGGGAACAATTAAATGTTACCAATCAAGTGCTCATTTATTGAAAGCTCCAAAACATCCACACAGAGAGCTTCTATTAAGCTTTGACGTATTTAGAGTAGATGCCGTCGGCTCGCCGTAACATGACGGCCTATTCACATGAGCTTGCTTAGAGCTTGACCACTATTATTATTCTGGTTTATATAAATTTTAATTATTTTTTTACTAGTATTTTGATTTAGCGTAGAGTTATCCTTTGGTAGATACAGGCAGAGATACACGAAGCTTAAAGGATTTTGCAATTCTATAGAAGACTAACCGAAATTTGGCGGGTTAAATCGTTCCGTGCTTTATTTGTAAATTTGACCAAAAAGAAGGATAGGAAAGATTAGCAAAGGGACAGCAAACTTTTCTTAGCGACTCGTCTAACCAATTTTTGGCATCTGGTATAGTACATTCTTAAAAATAAATTTTGAAACATGTGGTTCTATCCAAAAATAATATATATATATATATTATACAAGAGAAAATATTGGAAGAAGAAGATGTACAGAAGAAATATTGTGTCAAACTATGTAGGTAAAAGTACGTTTTAAGAGAACGAAGTTATTCAAATAATATGGCTATAATAATATTCAAATAATAATCCAACTCCAGTATTACCATGATATGAAGATCTTTAATAGATCTTATTTCGCGACAACCTTTTTTCTTCCGAGTATACGTAAAGCGATTTTTAAGCACCTTGCACCACATTTAAAAAATTAAACTAAGCTTAGCACATTTGCTATTACCGCACTTCTTGAAAAATTTCAAGTCGTGAATTCGTCACATGTCATTATCGACGTATACAGGACATCCTGATTTCAGATGCTTTAATCACATTAAAGCGCTGCCCCTTTAACAACATGCGCATTTTCTTTGTAATCGTATTAGTGAGTGTATGAGGTTGAAGCGGCATATAGTTAAACACTTCAAGGATTAAAGACCATTCTGGATAGAAGATACTGTACCTGGAGATGAACATAGCAGAGATAATCGGCACCCATCCTGGGCCAATAACGTCTCGAGTGTAGACGTTTCCACGGGCGATCTGAACCCATAATGGAACAAATAGTGTGAAGAAGATCACAATGCATATGTATAGACGCACATCGGCTGAAGAATTAGAACAGGAAACATATTTTAGTTAACCAACGTAAATTTAAGAAAAACATAATATATAGACTTGGCTATAATTTACATGATTCCGTCCAAGAATTTGATGGAAACGCGTCACTCTAAAGAGCTGACATAGATTCATACATGTCCCGATTCAGGCTATAAGAGAATCTGGGGCGCTTTGAGCTTTACTCAACCAGGGTCAAAAAAATAGGTGAACAATCGCGTCATTACGAGGACTGGGAGTTGAGCTAAGAACAAATCAGTTATAATCATGATTTAACCACGTGTCTTCCTTTTGCGAATGAGTTATTATTTAATTTCAAAATGTAATGATATGAATTTATTTATATTTCACTGTGTATAATAATACAGCATTTTTGTTCGTTGCTCAGTTTCCTTATTGTATCCATCAGATGGCTTATTTAATGTAGCCTGAAAAGCTTTTCCCTGTCTGTACAATGATACATATTTCACTGTGACTTTAGACTCTTGTGTCGAAAATGTTGTGTTTCTGCCACACGAAAGACCCACTTTGGAGGGGGATCCAAACAAAAAATATAAGGTGGTTTAGATTTTAATCCAGCAGTAGGCATATTTTATTTAGCTGGGGCTATCGAAATCTTCTGATGCTCTGCTTAAGATAGCTCAACTTATAACTTGGAAAAATAGAGCGACTAGCAAAAGCTTTCAAGCAAGCTTCGTTTTTTTTTTTGTTTAAAAAGCAACTTAGTTTTAATCATACTTGTTTTAAAACCAGTAGAAAAGGACCTGATTGTTTAAAATGACAAACAAACGTTTATCACGGCCTAACGCTGAGCTCTAGACCCAACACAACTCAACTCTTTTTCATGTAGCTCAAACTTCCAGAATTTTTTTTGAACCGTGTAATACTGTTCAAAATTTCTCAGTCCGTTATTCGGTCTGAAGCACATAGCCACGACCGTTAACTACTAACGATTACTACATGTAGTTGTTTACCATGTACTTTTTAATTGTTCGGTTTTTCCCCGCTAGAATTTCTACCCAGCTCATCACAAAACGCTCAAAAGGCGGCACTTGAGAATTTTATTGCAAAAACAGCTATTAAAGTGCACGCCACTGCTCTAATACGGAGCAAGACGCAAGTGAGACAGTGCCGTGGGCAAGGTCATATGTACATTTCTATTAATGCAGAGAAAGTTTTTTTCGTTCTACTATAATTATCGGTAAATATTATCGACAGTTGTTTCACGCTTGCTTGACGTAGCAGATTAATTAAATAGTATACTAATATTCCTAAAGCGTTTACTTGAATATGGCTCGCTAGCCTAATTCCTGTGTTGACTCACTAATTGGATTCTGCTATACTTCCTGAATAGACGTATACACCTGTTTTCACAAAATTGACAAAAATAACTCTCACCTAGCATATAATGAAAATTGTAGGCTGAAGTAACTATGATACGATCACTCCTTTTGTGCATTTTTGCCCAATTTCGTAGTTATTATATGCTGCTGTTTATAAAGGTGTAATATGCTTCTGTTCCACAAAAAATCAATATATCGTTTTACAGCCACGAACGATAAAATGTCGGTTAACAGGTACGCTGATAGATGGTTCCGTGTTATTCTGTTAAGAGTAATAAATGCGAAAATTAGGATTTTCAGTTTAACTTTATCAGTAATCATGTTTCGTAGGTTCTTTCGCTTAATTCAGATTCCGTAACAGGTAAGTGGTACGATCTAAAAACAGAACAGTTTGACAATAGCTTCTGCGGTTTTTCGATGGTGACTATCACAACTACCGATTTTCAAATTTTTCGCTTTCGTTGATGCTGTAGATTGTCGGTGAGATGTTGCCGGTCTTAAGTCGAGGTACGTGCGGGAATTCACTACCTTTACCCTTTATCTGCTCAGTCTCTAATGATCGCTCGCAACCATGCCTCATCTTCTTCCTTTAATCCTCTTTTTTATTATTCGATTTGATTGGCCGTTTCTAGCCCAGCTTTTCATTTAACAATAATAAAGGCTGAAGAAATTGCCATTTGATTATCTTTCAGGCCTATCGTCCGTTGTGAGGCACAATCAAAAATACGTGTCTTTCCGCTTAGTACCGCCCCTTCTTAAGTATCTCTCTTGCCCCAGCCATCGCGCAAAAGGGTGAAGAAAAATGCGATGTCATTAATACCGCTACGAAGAGACACCGTCACTAACCGTGTTCTACATTGCTCTCGGGCCTGAATAAAAGCCCTGAATACCATGTGTCCAACCATGTCCAACCACCAACTCGTGTCCATAAGGCCCGCTGTGCACAGAAAACACAGCTATACGAACAGGTCTTGCTAATTCTGTAAAGATAGCCTTAGACTGACCCAACACTTGTAAGAAACTGGGTGAGATAGTGGGCAAGTTCTCTACTGGGCCGTGTTGTCTAAGTCTCAACATTAGGAATAATGTCTCTCACAGCCGCCCCGATGAGCATCTGGTAAGTGCGTCCCGTTTCTCTCGCCATATTATCACGTCCCCTTTCAGGCTAGCCCACAGGATGCGTCTTTGTATAACTTTTAGATCCCAGGAAATGGTCCTAACTAGCAATATGGCCTCGTTCGCCCTAATGGCACTGACATTTGCTGCGCCCATATCGACAATTATTTGATCGCGTGGGTAAGCGCTTTCAGTAGAATCCAGGCAAAACTCCAAAATATTACTATTATCTTTGCCACAGTCAATAATCCTTAATCGATATCGAGCTCTGTTTGAACGCATGACTGGCTTTTTCTCTAAAGTAGTCTTTGCTTGCACAATCGCCGCGAATTTCCCACGTAAATAATCGTTTCAACCTTAATAAGGAGGTCCTTTGATCGCCGAATCTCATCATAGGCCAGCATCCGTAGAAGGTGGACCCTTGGGGAACTTCAACATCATATGGTCAAGACGCGCTATTGAAAGAAGATGGTTATATCGTTTTCGTCCTGAAAATTTCGCCATGAAAGATACTGCTCGTAATAGTCAACCAGTTGCGAAAAAGTTTATGAAATTATTCCAAAAGTTTTCCGAAGCTGACACGTGAGTAGCCGTGACCCATCAAGGAACCAAACATCTACTGCCGAACAGTTTTAGAACATTTGAAAAAAGCTAGCTACGAAAAAATGTTCGATATTTGGCTCTCAATCGAATTGACGCAGAAAGTTTACTCGATCATAATTCTACTTGCGAAATTTTACAGAAACACAACAAAATCGATCCGTTTCTTAAAGGGTTGATTGCATGTAATGAAAAATAGATCACATGAACGACAATGTGTAAGTAAAAGACAGTATTCTCTACAATATGTGACAGAGCTCACACTGACATCAAATAAGGTGGTGATGCAGTGGAATTGGCAAACAATCGTCTATTGTGAATTGCTGTCGCCTGGCAAAGCCATTGATTTGGGCTTCTACTGTCAACAGCTAAGAAGATCATAACAAGCTAATAAAAAATTATCGGAACCGGTGAACAGAAAAAGGTGTCGTCTTCCATCAAGACAATGCCACATACATCTTGAGCTACCTAACGAAAATGAAAAAAAATTTATATGGGTAATTGTAACGCATAGCCCGGATCTTGCACAATCAGGCTACTATTTATTTCATTTGAGTGGCATCAGTTTAGATCAATCACTGAACTGATGCAAAACATGTTACAATTTTTCGTCCGAAGCCAAAAAGTTTTACAGCGATGGAATTATAGTATTACAAAAAATGTGCCAGAAAGTCATTGATCAAATATTGTTTTAAAATATGAAAAAATATTTGCATCCATTTTGACTTTAATTTTGACAAATGGTTAATACTTATTTGAAGAGGTATAATAAGTCTGTTCGTAATGTTCGGCACATGTTCAAAATGTTTCACAAAAAGAATAGTGGTCCAAGTTTGATACAAATGGAGCTTGAAATTTAGAGGTTAGTTCCATTAACTATATATTTTATCGAGTAGTACTTCTAACTGCTTCGAAATGATTTAAATTTGGGTCCAAGAACAGGTGACAATAGTAGATATTCTTTGGCATTCTAACTAAAACTACAACACTTCATGCGTGTTGCAAATTTTCTTTAGCAGTGTCATACATGCATAAATTACACAACAAATTAGATGTCCAATGTGTCCATGTAAATGTCTGCGTTCGCAGGAGGCGCGCGTTCTACTCCGGAGAATTCGGAAATCTTCCTCCTGTATAGTCTATTAGTTCGAACATTGTATCTGTCTTTGGAACCCAAGATTTAGTGATCTTCGCATCACCGAACATGAGTTACACGATTTGCATTAAGTTAATTTGCATTAATTTTTACTAGAATTCTGATATTGTTTATTAACTACTCCGTCAGCTTGTCAGAAAGAGTTTAACTGAAAGTTTAGAAAAGTTTGTAACTGTAGTATTCGCATAACACTAATATATATGACTCCTTTAGCACTGGGATCCGCTCTGATACTTTTCTGTCGCTTCATCAACAATCATTTCATCAATAAATAAATAATGTGTTTCAATTCGAACCTATCACCTCGCTTCCACAAAGCATCGCGGATGGTTTTGAGACCAGAGCGCTTTTCGTCTAGGTATGATTCGAAGGCATATTGCGAATGCGATTATATTTTGCAGTGCCGAATACTAATTCATCGATTAAATGGCTATCAAAGAGTTCGGTAATGAGATGGTTTTTTTCGACAAATTCTCTAATAACGGTTTAACGGTGTATTAAATCCAAGCGACCCGTCGTAACCTTAATTCAAGGCTAGTAGCACTATAATCAGAAGTAACTTCTCAATGTGTCCCTCTTGCCTTACAAATTAAGTTCTTTCAAAGAGATGCCACATCGAATCTTTTTGAAGGTTACCGCTTGTAAAGGCAAATCGATAAGGTTTACATATAGCTACTTACCGCCCGAAACACTGCATTCTCGATCTTGCCCTGAAAATAGAGGATTGGCTAGCAACGTTGCCAGTCAATTCGTCGACGTAGAAAAGGGTTAGTGGTACTTTTACTTGAAGCATCTGTTGGAGTTCCGGCCAACGGTACTGGATAACTGATAAAACTATTAAGCTCGGTTAAAGAATTACTGTTATAGCTACATTCAACCATACCACCCTTTCAATACGCGGATCATGTTATTCCCGCTAATCTTACCAGTTTTGCTTAATCTACCTAAATCTAAAAACTCAACTCACCTAGTTTTTCTTGATCTATTTTTATGTAACCACTCGTAAGCGACAAATGTTAAGATACCAACAATTTTAACTTTATCCAAACAACCTTTGCTGTCGCAATCCTCACAGTCCAATATGGAACGCTTAATAGGCGAACTGTAACTCATTCGGCGCGATATACACTAAACTTTATTCTCTTTTAATTTTTCCAAAACTTGTAAATCGGATACGCTTGTAAATGATTTTCTTGCTAGCAACCATGAAGTCAGATTGTTCTGATTTGACAAATGGGCAACATTTTCTGAGAATTAAGCGGTAAATTTTTCTTCCACTTATAAATCTATTATGTGATTTCGCAGCATTGTCTTGTACTGTATGAAGAAGAAAAATATGCTTTTTTATGCTTATTTTGCTTAGTGTTTGAGCGTTTTTCTCCGGCAATAAGAAATCTAGAAAGCATTAGTCGAGAATAGTAACAACTATAATTAGTGCCCGTTACTCTAAGGGACATTAGAAAAAAATGCCTTAGTCGTCTTTAATTTATTATCAACTGATGCTTGTGCGTGCCGCGTGCCCTTGCGACTGTCACCTTATGTCAGAATTACCCAGACGGCAAACAAAACTGTATTTGCACACACATAAATCTCGAGATTTACTCAAATGCCTCATACTCTCTGTTTATTGCGGTTTTGTTTGCTTCCTCTCTAGTTATTGATATAATGACTTACTAAATTAGCTCTGTCTATTCTGAGTTATTTTTTTTTTTGCTCTACATGCCCTTACGAAAGTTTTGTTAAGTCTCTATCAACTCGTTGACCTTGACCATCAGTAGTCATTAATCATGAACGCACTGTGATATTACACACTGTTGTAGTCTTCATCCCAGATTGTGAAATACATGAGAAGGATCTGAATAGACAGCAATATTTTTTAAATCAGAGGATTAATATTATATTAAATTTGTTTCCAAAATAATATCTGAAGATTTTGCTGACGAAGTGATGTACGGTGTTCAAATAAACCTTTGTTTGTTTCTAGATCGGTCTTTTAAATTTTTTATTGGTTTTTGCCTTTTACTTTTCAATCCAACGGTTTCTTTCGATTCTACGCACAGCTGAGTCGGAAAGAGGGGTAAAATTGCTTGATAGTTTTTGCAAGAAAGTCACGTAAATTTGTACAAAGTTGTTAATTGTTCTTGAATTCATCAAAACTCGGACCTTCGTAAGCTACGCATTCCAATTTTTTGACGTAAATATTTGACGTTTATAATGTAAGCATGTCTAAAATGTTTAGCTGTCTTTCCTATGCCGATGCTCTTAGTGCTTATTTTAGTTGTGTAACCACCATCAGGCAGAGATACGAAGTACCGAAAACAGGCTGGTGTGTCTACCACGAACATCTAAAAAAACATACTTTATATTGCTCTTAAGTATGGTCTCAAAAGCATGTTCAGGCAACTGAACAAACACTGCATTTGATTTCTGTGCGAAATGAAAGCGGAGATTCACTGTAGTGTATCAAGAAATAGTACAACCAGGCCTCTAATAGTTGACCTGCATAAATAGATATCGAATTGGTTTTAGTTATTAATTATGTTTAAACCTTGTGATAATAACAACAGGAGCGGGCTTGCCGTAAGGTCATTGGAAATCAACGAAAAAAAAAGAGCATGCAGGCATCGTATTATCTGGAAAATATTGATGTCTGCATTGACTGCAAAAATGTAAAAAAAAGACGCATTTGACAAGGTACTGGAGTAAAGTAGATTAAATAAAGAGAACTCAAAACATATATGATACCTCCGATACATTGAACCTATGATCACTTCCAACATGCTCGGGGAATTAAATTACAATGATTTAAGTAGATAAGTAGCCTTTGCTGTAGCTCTTTTAAAATGTTTCTTGGTGTTTACTTCTCAGTTGTCCCTCTTCTGTGACCAGTCTTCGCCCTATTCACTTGATTTTAGTATTTTCCTCCCCACCTACAACAACGTGCTCTGAGAACATCCTTTACTGATGTATCGTTTGACAGTCTGCGTACAAATAATCGATCAGTCTAGTGCCACTACTGAACCGATTTTAACAACAGAAAGTCGTAACAAGCATGCGCTGCGGTTCTGTCGGACGATACGGTAGTAAAATTTGAAAAGCAAACGACTGGGTTCGAAATGCCACGTTTGCTTTGTACTATAAACAGATAAGTTTCGAATTTTAGTTTTGTCGCTCGAGAGCCGCGGGCTTCGCCCCGTGCCTGCTTTGGCCGTTCGACTACACCTTTTGAGCAATGAAGACAAAAATGAGAACCGCAAATTCGTGTGGGCCGTGGCAACTATGAACAAGCCTCTCGGCGACAGCTTTTGCCCCCTAGGGGCAATTCAGTGAGACAACCTACGGAACAGCTCGCAAACTTCGCCCTGCACACATTTGATTACTTTGTTCGTTTAGTGAAGACAGCCAAGCAAATCTGTCAAGCAATCCTTTGTCATTTAGGAAAGAAGATCAACCTTAGCTAGCTGTTTTATATTATACTAAAATGTAACCCTATTTTTTCTCTGTTGAGCACTTATCCTGTATAATTTCACGGGGCAGCCGTGTAGTCTGTTAAGCAGTTCCCTCCGGTAGGAGCTGTTTTCAAGCTCAAAAAATTATTCATAGATAGATCGAGAATCACGTATCTAGTTTTAGGTTTATAATATAGGTAAATAACCCGTTAGAAGCTGGGTGCGTCTACCTGTTACCTTTTAGTTTTGGCGTCGAAAGTAGGCGTCCTTACAGTAGGGTTGTCCTCTATTATCCTGGAATCAGTTTGGACAAGAGGCGCTGCTTCAAATACATAATAAGTAATCATTATTGGGTAGAACGAATTGAAGAAGGTCAACTAGTTAATGAGGTGTTCAATAAGTTTTTAGAATGGGCACTTTTTTATAAAATATTTCATGCGCCGCTCTAACTGTTAGTGAACCATCCTACAAACAAAAAGTTGAACATGACTTCCTTAAAAGTTTTCTGTCGGGACCGTTTACTGTAGAGATATCGGGCGATATTTTACAGAAAATATAACGGAAAAGCCCAAAGTCGACAGCCTCTTTACAAGAGGACCAACGCTAAGGTTAGCGAATTTCAAAAGTTGTTCCTCCATTGTTATCAATCACCGTTAATTACACAGACAGCATCGAAACAAGCTCGCTTGAACATCGAAGAGTGATCACGTCCGGAACGACCCAGTGCAACAATTATTACAAAAAACGGATTAGAAAGTCACGAAGTACATCTCCTAAAAAGCCAAATGAAAGTTGAAGTGGGATCACAGGGAGGTGGAAACACAGATGGTAAAAATTTAGGTATGAAGAGATTGATTGAAATAATTGCTTTCCAGTTAATTATCGAAATCTCCTTATCTTTTTCAAGCGCTTAACCAATGCCACAAAAGTAATATCCGTTACACTGTATTATCCTAGGCAATTCTGTTGTGTTTTAAAACACTTATTAAGTAATCTAGGATTGGGGCAAACACATCAAATGTCAGTCTCCTCAGTTTGATTTTCGGAAAGATGGAAGCGCGCTTAGGTTGGCTATCATGTCAGAACAATCCTTGGTGCGGTGGTCCTAGGCTTGTGCTTAGCTAGAGTGGTTCTCAGGCGAAATCACAAGTATAATAATCTTTCCTAATGTTCATAAATTTATGGTAAACACATCGATTAGATTACATCTTAAAAAATAACAGCCCCAGTATTTCAAGTCCTTTCCTTTGCCTTTTTCATCGTAGTCGACACACTTGCAATTTGAATAGAAGTCACTTGGTTGAAGGTCACGAATATGAAAATGCCCAGCTTTCATGTTTTTGTTTAAATAATTCAAATTTTCATCTGAACTTAAGACCTAAGTCACGTTTTGTACCCAGATCAGATGTCATGACATGCCGTCAGCTGTTAAAATTTTCGTGTAAAAATGTTCTTAATAAATTTCAGTTGCTTGACTGGTTGTTTATAATCGTCAGGGATTCTGTGCCTTTAATTTTCCTCGCTCTGAAAACGCTTCCATAAGTTTCCGGTACTTCCGTTCTAAGACTAATATATTTTTTGGATCGCCTTGGAGTTGACTTGTGGCTCGAAGGGCACGAAGTAGTTCTTGAATCAACTTCAGTTTAGGATCTTCTTAAAATTGCCTACTACGTTATTTTGGGGAACATAAGTTTATGCCATTAATAATAATTAAATGCAGCTGCAAACTCTGGCCATTTCTTCCGCTCTTATCCCATTTACCCAAACTGCGCTGGAGGAAACGCTTGGTAATGTGCCTGTGAGACATTTGTATTTCATTTTGCTAATGCCATAGTAAAGCTTGAACTATCTCCCGCATTAAGAAATATTATGCCCTGCACTGTCCAAACTTGAAGCGGCCCATTTCTTTGCTGGTTGGTTTGTCCAGGATTTTTTTAAATATATAAATTGTTGCACGATTTACGTTCATCGTACAGTCGCATCATTTACTAACTTAACGAAAACTGCCTGTTTGTTTGTCTCATTCACTGAAACTCCATACTAAGCAAATATATAAAATACTAATATATCACACTTTTTATCTACAGATGCGGTGATAGTTGTTTATGTATAGATTATGGCTGATTGTGCCATGATGTCGTGTGACATAGTGTTAAATATACGTAAAACTCCATGTTTTCCTGATCTCGAACCTTTCTTGCAAATTAAGCGTTTGGATTTCCTTGTCGGTCTTGAATAGACACCATCCAAATTAAAATATTCACAGAAGAGTTTTGTATAATGGTTATTTATACAGAATTGCATGCTTTCTACTATTCTTACTTGTTTGTCATCTTTCTGTGAAATAAGGAAGCAATAAAATACTTCTGAAACTTACTGTGCGTTTTCATACCATGGAACCATACTACCAATTTCCCCCCGAGTAAATGATACACAAAGTATGTCATACGTGAGAAGGATGTTCGAAAAAAGTGCGATCATAGATTTAAAGTCTGATCATATGCACTTTGACCATCATATTATTAAATTGGTGAAATAATAGAAAAAGTATATTTAATCATACTAACTAGCTCCAGTATAGAGTACATCTCCAGAACCAGCAAGTAACGCAAGCGTTGTGATGTCGCCCAGTGAAGCGGCTATCGGAATAGATACGTTGTCGGGATTGATACTAAGTTTCTTAGAGGAAATTATTATTACGGACATCACAGCTCCTAGAACTAGCGAGGCCACGGAGGCCGTAATGAGCGCAGATGCAGTCAGAAGAAGACTGTGGTCGAGTCTTACTGGCTGTTGACCTTGGATCACTCCCATGGCAATGGCAAATAGTGACGCCAAAAATGCTACCACTGTCGCCTGACACTGCAAAATGAGGAAAAATGATACATTAAAATATTTTTACAATTTTCGCCCTCAAAGAAAAGACTATTCTCGACAGAACTATGGTTAGATGAAAACCCATGTTGTTGTCATTGGATACCTGATTCTAAGTGATCATATTTGCTTCATTAATTATTACACTTCATACAAGCTAGAAAACACGAAAAAAAAAAGATTTTACCGTATCTATATATATATATATATCAACAAAATAACAATAAAGCTGTTAGCTTTAATCAATGGTGCCTTAGAAAACAAGGACCAGCTAGTTATGGAGAAGGTGCTAACAAAACTACTGTAACAGATAAGAAGTCTGTAAAATTCATTTCCATGGGCTTTACTTGACTACATTGATAATAATTCGGACTACTGCGCAAAAGATAATTAATTGCAACAAGCACTTTGCAATCCCAACATTACTCATTATGTCATATCATACCTATCAATTACGATAAAGAGCACAGTATATGTATGTGCTAAACAATTTTGACCAAAAAAAGAACAAAATCTTATTACTTTGTTATACCTGAGTTAATGCTAGGTTTCCCGAAATGAGGATCCACTGTTCTTTCAGAGTGTCCATTCGTCCTGTGTTCATCTCGGTTGACATCCTTGCCGCCATAGTCATTTCAAGATTGCCTTTAAGTCCGAGGAGGGCTGGGACAAGAATTATAAAAGTGCTTACCTCTCGAAACACTTTCCACAACTGCAAGGAAATAGGTGATGTAATGTTTTACGGGTATGAATGTTACCCAGTGCCGTTATATGGTGGATGATAAATACACCATGATGATTTAATGAAACGCTTTGGAAGTCAATATGATTGGACGGCAAAGCTTCAATGGTGTTAGCATGATCTTGCCGTGCCGTAGAAATCCCGACTACTGACTTATACAGTCGATTACAAACACATTAATGTAATTTATGTCGTTCAATAGCGTACATATTACAGAATAACTAAGCCGTGACATTTTACTTTTGTTTTTCATGCATTCATTTGTCTGCTACGTTTAATAATAATGACGCTAATAATTGTGATTCTGTGTTGAATTAACGGTTATAACTAAGGCTCAGCAGATTTATTCTGGCACACCTCTGACTCCGATTCGCGAATAGACACTCCAAGTAGAAGCAACTATTAAACTAAATAAAAAATAAACAAACATCATGTTGTAGAGAGAAATATTTCCAACACCCTGCCCTCTTCCAAAAGTGACTTGCTGTTAACCATCGTCGAACAGTGGACAAGTCTCGGACGTCGCGGAAATGTGCCGGATTGCAAAGGGCTTTGAAACGCCGACGACGCATATGTACACACTTATATATAGTACTCTCTTTTTCATTGCCGGTTTGAGAATCCTCGTTGGTCGTGGCCTGGCACCAGGCAGGTTGAAGTAAGTCCATATATAACGGGCACACTCGCCTTGTGGCTTTTCGCTTTGCCGGAACAAATCGATGGAAACATGGTTTTTCTATGTCTATCAGCTGGCTTTTGACCGAGTGTGCAACGATTGTGAGTGGACGAAATCGATACTTAGTCTGACGGAACCTACTGGAAGCGAATTGGGAAGTATGGTTGTCGGCGATCAGCACCTCTAAATTACGGTTGTTAAGGAAAAGCCTTTGAAGAGCGGATTGGTGATTGACGACGAAAGGCTCCCATCTTTGAAAAGGCACTTTTGCATGCTAGATGAGAACTCGCGACAGTTAAAAAAAAAGCTACAGCGCATCGGCTGCACCTCAGCCAAAGAGCCAATTTTTTACGATGTGCGTGTTAAACAGGACAGACATAAAGTCCCTCGTTTTGAGGGTCCTCTCCCGAACAGGTAGACTGTTGCGCAATTTACCCAGTCGTGTAAGGTCCGCATTGACTTTAGTCAAGGACTTATTCTCAAGTTCTGCATCGAGTCGATGTTGTGTGACTAAAAGAGAAAACACGTGTTACATAGTGAACTGCGAAGTTGATCGGCGCTTCAATACAAGATCTTACTCTAGCAAGATGATAGTCGATCGTTAGGAACGATAAACCGCTCGTATTAACGAATATACTTAAAAACGGGCGCCGATACATGGATGAAGTGAATCGTCTACACCTGTGAATGTAAACAATAAATTTTTTGCACTTTAAAGGTCAATACCAAATCTTCCTTTCCAATCTGTGCGTAGGCTTGTCGAATTGGTGGTCAACATACAGCTTGCGTGCTGGATGACTTGTTAAATACCATACGCCAATTGGTGAAAAATTAAGGTACCGAATCCTTCGTGTTTGTCGCGACACTGATGGGCGATTTTCGAATGAAATTGGGTAAATATCATCGATTCTCGCATGTCAGGGTCTTTTTTGCTTCGCAGTATGTCCACTTATAATCGATCAGCTAGTGAATTGTCCATGGCTCTTGAGTGAACGCTTTAGTAGAACCACAACCTCAGGCGGAAGACCCATCCTCCGTTGAGCTTCGTATGGATTTTATCCGTGGTCAGCAATAAATGCTGTTGCTGCATCAGGGTGTCGCAAGTTCGCGCAGAGACGGATTGCTCCAGTTTCTTCTTGCTAACGATAACTAAAACCACGAGGTTAGGGTGATTTACGGGTGAGAGAACTTCTATTGGGGTGAAGCTCCATAACTTTTTCATTCAGCTAGGAAGTGCGTACAAGGTTATGGTTTGTGTTTTCCAAAAGGCTATTTCGGCGCTTCCCTTGAGTCTTCCGCTGGTTCTCGTTGTCTTACAGAATTCAAAGAACAAATAGATGTTTTGTTAGCTGTTCTATTTACTGGAACGAAACAGGCTTCAGTGGTAAACGATTTACTTTCTTCCAGGTTAACTGGTAAACAATTATTATATTAGCCTATGTATGGTGTTGTATATGGAAGCTATGGAAAACACGATGTGCTGGCTGTCGCGTTGCCAACATCTGTCGAAACTGCCAATGCGCCGGCTACATCAGCCTTATATCCATTTATCTCCTAGCATTAGAAAGAAAAAGACGCTGCAGCACACGAGTTTCCACTCGTTTCCCAGATACTGCACTGAATACAAACTTTCGTAAAATGGCTGGAAGTATTGGTACAAATTTCCAGTCATTAATTGAAGGCGAAAACAAAAATCATACGCCAACATTAAAATACCTTGATGGCAAATTCGGCTAAAGCACAAACGATTTCAGCAAAGGCTGAAGCAGTGTGTTATATATCCCTTCTAATGATGTCGACAAAGTTTAACTGAAACTAAGTTGGCAGAGATAATGCAAGGCATCGCCAAAGAATCGCTAAACGGCAACAACAATCGTCAGCTTTGACAGGAGTTTAAAAAATTTTTAAAAAAAAGACGGTTTAAAAAAATAACAATCTGTCGCGCTAGTCTCGTCCTGACCAGCGGCACATATATAAATACAAAAGGAGATATATGCATAGACGTCAAGGAGAAGGTAGAATGTAAAGAGCGGTTCTCCTCAGCTAAGTCAAACTTCTTGATGAAGTCACACGTCATCTATCGAGGTACTAGCCTGGGCTCGAAAACTGGTAAAGAATAAACAAACCTGAATGAATTGGCAGTGCCTAGCCTTTGCTTAAAACAGGATACGTCGCGTTCATGCTTTGATATCACTGACTGCTGGCGAAAACGAAACTAAGAAAACCTGGTAAGAAAAGCAGTATGAGCAGTCTGATCTGAAATAGAACGCATCCAGGAAATAAAACTCTGCAGCAATAGCATCAGAGTAGTCCCTTGATGGAGAAAATGTTAGTGTAAATTGGACTGAGAAGACGATACCTAAGATCGTAACAATAGATCTTGTCCCAAAGAGGTTTATTGCGAGTGACACATCACATAATGTAGATATTATATTGGTGTTTCTACAGAATAAATTCATAGAATTCATGGAAGAGCTGGTTGGCTTGTCCGCATACTTAGCCAAGTGGGCGAGATTGATAGTTTGTTCATACCACACCGAAATGGCGAAGGTTTATCGGACGTAAGAGGATAACAAAGAAGGTCCCTAGCTATGAGCTCAGAGACCACAACACTAATTTCTAGTTAGAGAAAGAAACATCTTTTTATTTTAAGTATGAAGCCTGCTGAGAGTGGATGATGTTGGATCCGGGGAGTCTTGAGGAAACGAGGGAAAGTGAACGGTTGCAATACGCAGGAATACAAAATGACAACAAAAATAAAACTGAGCTACATCAATGTGTCTTGGAACGCACTATAAAATTTGCTTGAGCAAAACGGTGTAGTCCAAGAGCATTCTTAACCATATACAGACCGAAAATTTGGAGGCTGTAAAAAGTTGTGTGGATAATTGATGAAGGAAAACGAATAAACAATAAAGAGCAGACGTTTCCAAAAAAAGGACAAATCGTAAAACGGCGAAAAAGACAAAAACCTCGTCATAATTCGCATTTCACGATAAATGTGTGTCGTCATCATCGCTATGAGGGGCGGTATAACAAAATACGAATTGCAAATCGTGTCCTCAGGTTGTCATTTCTTTCACAATTTAATCTGCAACAGAGCGGAGTAATGTCTTTATGAACACATCGATAATCTTTTCTACAGAGGTAATTATATCGCATAACGGATTTATCGACCTAAATGGAGACTACACTGAGACCAAAGTACAACTCACCTGAAACGCAGGTTTTTATATTCATTGTGAACTATTAATGACCAACTTAGATCAAACGTAAATTTCAGTGAGTCAAAAAATAGCAGTATATTCCGCAAATTACCTTTTTGGCAGTACCAATCGTTTCTAAACACTTTTCTTTTCTTACTTTGCTAGTGGGTGTGTATCTACTCACTTCATAATAAACCCTTTGAACGAATGATCTTCACATAAGGAACGTATGTCACAACAATGTCCAATAGAGCGCAGTCTCCAAGTAAAGGCTGTAACGTTCTGCGTTCGCGATTGTCTCAAGTCATGATTAGCCTAAGATTCGAGGCGAATGATTGAACTGATCAAATTAATTGTTTGATCACACAATTTAAGTGATATGAGAAGGCGGCATCAAGGATAATCAAGATTTACACGGAATTATGAAGAGGGATTTCATGATCGTTAATATATTACATGCTTCAAATGGGTGATCGCTCACAAAATAAATTAACGAAATCAATCTTCATTGAGTACCGAGGTCACAGCGTCCAACGATAGCCAAAGCATCCGCTTCGTAAACGTGTTAGATACGCGCAAACTAGGTAACGTAAAGTGTTTAAGAGAAGCACTTCATCAACAAGCGCGATGAGCCTCCAAATTGTCCACTATCTGAGTGTAGTCATGTCCATATGGACATAAAAAAACAAAGAATGTTGATACTATATCGAGATAGCAAAGGGAAGGTTGTGAATTTCACAAAGGACTAAAGATCATGTATTGCGTTTATAGTTATGGCTCGACATAACGAGGTTTTTAAGGTTTAAACTTGTGTGCTTTAGGAATTTCTCTTCTACCTTAATATATTCTCTACGTCCATCTAGATACATTTATTATGGCCACTGCTTTTACTTCAATGAATAATCATAATGCGCCGTATTTGGCAGATAGATAGTACTAGAATTCAGGCTTTAGGCAAACATAACTATTCGCTAGGCTAACGTGTATGATACGGCGTTTTTAGAAAATAAGTATTATAAATTAACAGGCATCTATCATATTTGATTATTTACGGCCAGTTGCTAAAGTTAATTAATTATACCATATGATATAGCGTCAACTTGAAGCAAGTCCATTGTCAAGTAGCTCCAGAAGCGCCGAGTACAGTAGTGCAAATATCAATTACTCGTCGTATACGATTTTAGAGATGTTCGATATCGTACGTTTTACCCGTTTTGCCGTTTCCTATACGGGAAGTGCCGAACTCCAAAAACGAATCTGGTTTTTAGTGAAGAAATAAGCATTTTCAAAATCAATTTTATTTTGTTTCTTATCGCACAGATAAAAAAACTGAGCCATATACGTCACACAGTCGTATATGGTTCGATTTTTTAAACTTGAAACACTGCCTAAGGGTCGTTTTGTGAGTTAAAAGTTCGTTTTGAATTTGAAGTATGCGGCTTATTCTGTTTGGACATGTAAAGTCGATAAGGGACGTCTGAAGGCACAGAAAGCTAACCCGTAAGTTGGTGGAATGGAAGGACTATGTTTATGTGACTAACAACGGTCAGCTTCAGATATAATTTAATCAAGGGTTAGAAGCCTCGGTGCCCTATGACCTGGGTAAAGAACACAGAAAAGCAGGGCTTTTCACTATCTCTTAGTATCTATCTCGCCACCAGCAAAACACGCGGTCAAAATGATATCTAGACAAGATCGACGCGGTGATAGAAAATGGTGCCTTGCATAAACACGAAACAGAGGAAACAATGGGTGGTTTCGCAAGGTGCGCTTCAGGCCAGAATTGGCCTAGGTTTTCATCTGAAAGAAAATCAAATCTACATTTGCAGGATGTAAGACACTGGGGAATGCTGAGGAAAACAAGACAGTCGACAAGGATCTGCATATAACACATCTGGATCAATGACCAAGGTTATCAAAAATCGACAGATTATAAAAGGTCACTCTTCTCCATGGCAATGCCGAACCGCACATAGCAAAACTCATTTAAGCCGTCCTGCAAGAGCCTGAATTGGAGGTTCTTTGCATTTCCTAAATTCTTCACCCTCGCGTCAAGTAATTGCTATACTTTTCTATCACAGACAAATAAGACTCATAGTAGCACTTACGTTTGAAGTTTGAAACTAGCTGGGCAAGTTTTTCAATATGAGGCCTAAGAATTATTGGAAAGACGAAGTAAATAAATAAGGTCATGGAGAAATTTGTTATTAGAGTTTGGATAAAGAGCTGAATAGCTGATAAAAGACACATAATTTTTTGGTTAATCGCGTCTCTTACTTACGCTTCATTGCTTCATTGGCGTGTTATCAAATCAGATCTTTTTTATCATGAATTCATTTCATTAACAGCATACAAACGCCTCTGTAGGTGCTTGGGCCACTACAGTGACTGAAGTGACCTTTTTTTCGTAAATTTAAACATTGCATAAGCGATTTTCCCGTCCGTCTTCCAACGAAGTATCCTGTCTCCTGATTTGCGTTAATATGTTCTAGATGGAAACCACTTGCCATTTAAATTACCTTTACGCCTAAAAAATTACATTCTTAGAACAATTCTAATATATAAGAAACAAAATATATTTGGGCATCAGGTCAGGGGTAAAATATTCGTTACATATTACTGACTCTTAAGTCTTTTTCTTTAAACAAAGTACAGTTTGAGAAAAACCTGGAAATAGAGTAACTTCCGAGGTATACGATTCAAAATATCTGCGTGACGTTCAGCTGACTTGAACAAAGCTAGTATCAGAAAAAAAAATACTGGGAAGAGAGCTTTCATGACTTTATTTTTTTCCACCTCAGCCAGATTTATTTTTATCGCTTTTATCCTGTTTGCCTTTCCCCAAGCGACGTTCCTTTGTATCCTACAGTACCTGTTTTAGGTACCACCACCTTTTAATACTTATGATGGTAATATTGCAGTTGTTTCTTGGGGTTAGACCATGAATAAATGCCATTAATGTGTAGGTGATATCAACGGTTTGGCGACAAATGAAAAATCCTTAAAGGCAGTCCTTGTTGTAGACCGTTCTAGGCAAGTACTAACTAAAACATCGAAAAAGCAAAAGAAGTCCTTCTGGGGATTAGCCAAATTGCTGCTAGGAAGCTTGCACAAGAGTTAGATGTTTTACACTAGCTATGTTAGGCACTTGGAACCAGGAAGGTTCACATAAAAATTCGAACGATTACAAAACTTCAACGCATTCAAAATTGGGCGGGATTTCCTCCTACGTGTTGTTTAGGTGACGAAACTTGATATTCGAGTATGCGTGGAAATAAGTTAAATAGATGAAAACTGCAGAAAG
This sequence comes from Varroa destructor, assembly GCF_002443255.2. NCBI lineage: Eukaryota > Metazoa > Arthropoda > Arachnida > Mesostigmata > Varroidae > Varroa > Varroa destructor. The sequence continues at coordinate 55,326,070 of NW_019211456.1, read as the reverse complement.
TAAAAGTGATAAAACAAGCTTTTTTTAACCGTCTTGACTATTAGTGAGTGGCAATATATGAATATATGTTAAGCGGTTTAGCAGTCACTAAAGTGTACTATGAAAAAGTTTTGAGAAAATTGTACAATTCCATGCCTTAAAACAGGTCTCAGATCCGAGCAGCAAGTCGCGACTTCCTCATGCCAATAAAGCACCGGTTTAAAAGACGTTACTCATATGACATTTTTCCAAACCTCTGTGTGCACCAAATTGGGCTTTTTTCAATTTCTTTCCTTTTCAAGGTTCGAGAAACACTTGCAAGGCCTTGAGACGATTGAAGTGATTCAAAGAAAAGCTAGAGCAGACGCTCTCACGATAAAAGAAAAGACAATGGCACACGTGCATTTTGTCTGGCGCAGGCTACTTCGAAGGATTTGAATTTGGACAACTATGGTATATACAGTTGCTGTACGACCTGATTCTCTAGAAATACTTAAGGAATTTCCAACAATTTTTGCAAAAATTGCCATTGTATCTCTCACTCGCAAAAATGCGAAATATCTAACACTAACACGAAAATCGAATTTTACGCCTATGTTGCAGATTGCAAATTGCTCAGTAGTCTGCAACTTATGGAGCCTAGACCAACGCGATCACTGAAAGGTATAAACATGACAACGGTACCTCTGTTTCAATAGTATACTAAAAGTACCCGCATCTTTCGCTAATTTTATCATTGATTGAATTTATCCCCATATTTCGGCACAGGGACAACAATGAATACCCTGCAACACAATATAGTTTGAACACAAGTTTCCGCGTCGTCTTTGGCATCGTTAGTTGCGCTACAGATTTGTCGGACACAACACCGAACGGCCTGAAAAAAAATATTCCTTTTTCTTCCGTTTTATTTTCTTAATATATGTTTAAGCAACTCCTGGGAAAAGTACTTATTCAGTTAACTCAATCTCACCTCAAGACAAAACTTTACCAACTTCGAAAAATTAGATTCAAGCGACGCTCAATTTCAATCGAATAGCAAACAGGATAGATTCCCAGGCTTAGCTCAAATGCTACCCCTCTACTTATTTCTTCAATGAAAGAGAGAGAAAATGGCACAAAAATTCAATGAAATACATCAATTAGCGAATATGATCTTGTAAAAACTACTGTCATTCTCCCTTTCCAATAGGGCGATTTTTTTTTGTAATTGACGTGTCTTTGTTCAATAAATATTATGTACTACGTGAAAATAAGCAAAATGTACAAAGTACTACGTACATGTATTTCTACAAAATACTATGCACAACACAACATACCGAATTTGTGCGTCCGTTTGGGTAATAGGCTTAAAATAATGACGTTTCGACGTCGTAATTTGGCTACTCATATCCGCAATTACTTATTCGCATTAGAAATCTGTTATATAATCATTAACACGCGAAATAAATTCTGTGAGTGTGTATCACGTGAGTTTGAGTTTCGTGAAACTTATTGTAACAGTAACGCCTAAATAATCCAAAGAAATTAATTTCTCACTTCGCATTTTGTACACATGCAGACCTGTCTGATAAATTCTAAATAATTATTTATAAAATTTGTATTGGTGTCTCCAGGAACAGAGATACGAGTTTTTGCATAATTAGAAATATCGACGCTTGATATGCTTTACGCCTCACCGCTTTAACGTCACTGACTGATAATGATGATCTACATAGCCAATAAAGTAGAGAAACAGGTATAAATAGCTCATTAAGCAATACAACAAATATAAAGAGCACGTCAGTGTTTTCTCCTTAGCTGGATTCTGGAGTAGTCTGGGGAAGTCAAAGGTGCTCAGTGCTCTAGTGTCTCTGTCTTCCGTTCATTGCCCAGATATTCCACAACGACTGTAGTAAACGAACTAGCCATGTTGATCAAAAGGTAATTTTTGCATAGTATCGTAGTGCTCGTCACAATATTCTACATTGGGTTTCCAAAAGCATTTAGGCACTTTGAATCTGTTATTGCTTAATTTTACTAGCAAGCTATTACACATAACTCGAACGTTTTATTTTCTACAAGCCTATTTGTATCGTTTTCTCTGGCAATTTCGCTTGAAAAAATGAAGTTACCGAAGTTTAATCGATGCTTGTTTCATTTCATAAAATAAGATTGTATTGTTTAAAATATATGTTTTTGGTCTTTAATTAAACTTTACTTTTCACTTTTTATTCTTGTAGACTTTTATGATAAGTTTAAATTTTGCGTTACTTAATGTGAAAACTGTTAACCATTTACTTCATCGTAATGCTATTGTGCAGTGAATGATATTTTGCTCCGACATCAGACGCCAAAAATCAATGATCGAAATGCATTTTGGATACCTACCTTATTTGGCCTTTCTCTGAGAAAAATAAAGCTTTTGAGTTAGGCCGATATATCTGTGTGCGAGTGTACAGTAAGAATTTAAGAGGACTGGTCAGAGGGAATTTGCTACAATTTTTGGGGGAAAGGTTCCCGTTTTCCAGTGGGCTACCCGAGATTGATAAAGACCTCGGGTGCTAAAGAACTCTTAAATAAGCCGACAGGCTAAACTTCTAACTTTCGATAACCGTCAAAAATCATAGGTGTGCAGAATTCTATCAGCAATTAACAGTTTAAAAGCTCAATTGAATGAATGGCTCCTCATATACATTCACCATTTGACAAGGTACTGGCTAGCGCGCAATCACAGCGGCAGGTTTCTATGCAAAACTGTTACTGGGAATGAGAAGTAAAAAGGATGGGTAGTTCAGAGGGATACATCTAAAGTTAAAGTTAAGTCATACCTCCATCCTTAACAGGCCATGATTTACGTTTGGTGTAAACAGTTTATACATTTAGGAATACCTGTCGGAAAATGTGGGGAAAAAAGTGGGAAATGACGGTCAAACAGTATCCCGGTTCCATCGAGTACGACGAAAGCTATGTAATAGAGGGAACCCAACGCAAAGTCAAAGTCATGTTTTCACGCGACAATGGCAGGTCACTTATGGAAAAAGTGAGTACCGCGGCAAGAGTCTGAATGGGAGGTTTTCCGTGATAATTGTATTACCCGATTATATTTTTTCGATTAACGGCAACTGAAATTCGTAACCGTACATTTGGCAGTTAAGGGGGTCTCGAAACTTAACTGTACAATTTCTTCAAAACCGTGCTCAAAGGTTCCTAGCGAGAAGTAAAAAATCAATTGCTTGCGAGATCGAAGGAGGCCTTGGAGAGTGACGGAGAATACATAATGAATTCATTTGTTGCTAGCATTTCGGTGAAACGATGCGTTTTTTTATGAGCTAAAAAATTTTTTTTATCCCTGTACCAACTTAATACGTACATACGTCGCATTAAAAAAAAAACTAGCTTAATCGTATTTGTTGTTTACAGAACTTGTTGTTCAATAATTTTCCTGTTATCAAGACTGCGGGAAGTGAAACATTCTAGTTGGTGTATTCATAGCACATAATAGTTAGAGGAGTATAAACATTATCAACAATAAGCCCTACAACGAAATATGGTGTGGATCTTATTTCTCTATCTCGTTTAGCAGGCTCCAAATTTCGTTTCAAGCTTTTTTACGATTTTTTTTATACGAAATCGACGTTAATTTATTTGTAAGCTCCACCTTATTATCCTCGAGTTTTCAATGCTCTATAGAAACGCGAGGTAAACTTACCAGTACGTGATGTAGTAATACACCCGCAGCTACCATTCCAAGTCCAGCGGCGAAGAACGGAATTGCAATCTGAATAGCGGTAGCTCGACCTCCTTCTTCAAACTGCATCTCTTTTGTTTCTGCTTCGTCAATTGTTGTACGCCGTATCGTCTGACGTCCATTAAGCAGATTTATGTTGAGGGAGTGTTTTCTTAGCAGCGCGTTAGCATCTGGAACGAGTGAGTGCCGCCTGTAATAATAATAATAATAATGATCAGGTACCAGATCCAGAAGACACGTCATCACTGTGTACGTAAACTTACTTTCTGCAACAAAACTTCGCTCATGGCATACAGCTTATCGTAGTAGCGTACCAAGTATAAGGTTAATTTCACTCTACTTTAAAATCGGTTTCTGCTTGTTAGTTGTGTGCGTTGCGCTGGAGTGGTTATCGATAAATAGTCATCGGACTCGGCTAGCTCATTAGATAGAAAAACAAAACCTAATTAAAATTCTTTGATTGAGTTTATTTTTATCTTCCCTAGACTCAAAGGAAAGACTCTCCTCTACTATACCCAGTATACTATGAGAATTTTAGGCTAGATAGGACTCTACACAAATCCATACTAGCAAGTCCCAGTTTCGGCTCATTTTAAGTCACGTCAAAGAACGATACAAAAAGAATCGTGACATCGTTGGAAATTACGTGGTATCAGTAAAAGTTGTACTTCATATACAAACAATTTGACCGGGAATTCAATGAAACTTAGTGATAGTGATTCTGCTCGGAATCACAATCGGAATGATCATCACAAATCCTTCTATTCAAGTGAAGCGTAGTGGTATGAACAAACGGAAATAGTAGGTTCTACGCAAGTACGTTTAAGTTAAAAGTTATAAAGGTATTCATAAAAGCTAAAATTGTACAGTTTTCATAACTCTTGTTTAGAGCCGCGTTTACGCCTGTATTGAAGGGGGGGGGGGCGACAATCACAGATGCGTCAAAGCCCAAGAAGCACTTGGTACTGACCAATCTACAAAAAAATCAAGAAAAACATATATTTATAAGCCGCCTTGTATACTCAGACCAATGGTTGCAATGCCTGCAGAGGGATTTAAAGGGCTACTGAACTTGTTTTCTGCTCTTAGCAATGCTTTTTATTGTTATTTTCATGATATTATGCAAATCTTTTAGAGTGCTGGCTTTTTTCCTCAATGACCTTGATATCCATTCAGCATCCTAAATTGTTTTTAATTACCATCTCCTCAATATATGGGGTAATCGCGCTTGTAAACGTACACCAGGTATATGCATGAATGTTCTCTATAATCCTCTAAATTCTCACGTTCGCTGCGAGTATTCTCAGTTTGGATCGCTATTTCTCCGGTGGAATCTCAGACTCCTGCTGCTAATGGTACTATTACAGCTTAGGTGCCTCCAGGTCTAAGGCAAATGCCCAATAGGAAAACTGTTAAGTTCCATTATAAAAAGCGAAAAAAAACTGGCTGAACACTGAAGTAAAGCCAGCTCGATTGGCATAAAGAAGGGGAAATTTCGAACAAGGAAACACTAATATATATCTATATATATATATATATATATATATATATATATATATATATATACAACAAATGCAAAATGGAGGTTTTAAAACTGTTAAGAGGCGTTTTCAAGTTCAAATTGGATTTAGTCGGCTTGGAACAGCTGTATCAGAGTCAATGAATCGTTCTCGGCTAAGATTGTAGCGAATTGATTAAGTATGACCTCAACACCAAGGATGGTTTGGACGTCCTAGTCAGAAAATAACAACGATTAATAAAGGCGTAAATACCTGTCACGTACATGTTTTCGCTTTTTAAGAAATATCAGCTTTCAAATCCAGATGAGTTGCGATGCAGACAACGTCCATTGTTTTTTCTCTCTATTTTTTGTCGTATTTCTAGTTAAAAAAAATGTAGTAAAACTTCTCAACTGACCCATATAAATATTCGAACTCAAACAGAACGGAACAGTTAATTTATCATCTTTCTGATTTGACACAACAGGGGCGTATCTAACACACTTTTTTTACACTTTTCTAACACACAAATTGAAATTATCGGTAAGAATTATTGCCATCATCATAGAAATAAGTCAGAGAAGCAGATTAAGTCAATGACAGCACGTTGTGTTCTCTCAGGACGTTAGCACTAGTTGCTACCGGTCTTTTTGGCAGGCTTACAGAGAAAGCCTTCGTTACAGCTCCGCTCAATCTCTCAACCTGTTTACGAACAAACGAAACGTACTTCCGCACGTAAAAACAGCACTCTCATTTCGACTTCCAGTTGCAATCCAAGAAATGGATACACGTTCTTTCACACCCGAGGCAAAACAAGTAATCATAATTGCGCTATGATTTAGTTTTCGCATGGGAATTATTTATTATTGTTGTTGTTGTTGTTTTTTTTGTTGTTATTATTCAATGAAATATATTCAAGAGAGAACAGTCGTGCTTTAACTTATAAGGTACTGGCTTAATATCGATATCATGGTAGCAAACCAGACGAACATGTCTATAGGCTTTATTTCAGTGGGAGCATTATATATAATCGTGCAAACCATAGTAGATTTGTCCTAATGTAAGGACATATGTTTTTGGAGACATTTACCTTAAACTCATAGTAGTCCACAAACGTGTTTATTTCCATTAGATCAGAATATATACTTCACATATAACTAAGCCATGTTAATCTGGCGATCTGTGTTGATCATGCTGTCAGGACCCCTTCAGGTTTTTGCCATTACTGTTGTTGCCTTGGCCCCGAAATGATCTGTTTTGCAATGAGCTCTTTCCAGTATTTCGGATTAAGCCTTACAAACCCTCTCCGCAACCGTGCTTCCGCATTTTAGACACTAGATGACAAATAAACTTTATGTCGAAATGCATGACCATCTTCTTATGGCAAGTAAATCAAGGGTGTTTTATCGACTGTTTTTGCTGTAGATTCCGCAGCTACCACTTTGAATTCCTTTCTATTAAATTGTGCGTCAGAATCGGCAAACACACGGCAAGACTTTCGATGACACTAGTGAAAGGTCAAGAACACTACTCAAAACATTACTTTAAAACACCGCTACACTCAGTTCGCAATGGCGTGTGCCCAAAGTTCCACTTACAAGCTAACGATAACCTGGGGCGTTACGTTGCATAGTCGTTAAGCAGGCGTCGCGGAGCACTCGGGCAACCTTGGAAAAAAAGCTTTTTATTTGCGCTTAATTATCGGTCTCTACTCTCTCTCTATTTATTAGATCACCCCGGATATAAAGCATGAGCTATTACTACGGGGATTATCTAAGGGTAACTGGGTCCATTTCAGTCTTCTTTTGAAACCTACGAAGAGTAAGCTTACATCGTGTAGTGTCATCCCGGATGTTAACTACTACGTGCCATGTTTCTATCTACTGACTGTTGGTTATCCGGTCCGTTGCATCAGTGAGATACGGACCCACAGTGGCTGTGTCTCCTATGGACAAAAATACGAGCAAGGCGTGATGTTCGCAGCAGTAGTTATAACCAACGTCATTGCCTGCGTCCTATTGTTATAGTTATGGCCGTTGTCATTACCTTGCAAGTGTTGTTTCATGCGTGAGAGTCACTACTTTTTTCAGACAATCATGGTCGCCACCGCACCAAGTGGGATAAAAAGCCAAAAAAAAATTTGTTCACTCTTATCTCGAAATGAACTCATTCCAGGACTAGGCTGACGCTGTATACAGAATTTCACAGTAAGAACCTATTACAGCAGCGGTAACTCAGTTTACGAAAAGAACCAACCTGGCCATTCCTCGAATGCTAGCTTGTCGGACAACACACGGTTACGACACACAGCTTGTTCTGGCATTCCGTTGGTGTCTTTGAACAACAGAATTCACGTTCTGATCGTCTGGCTCTTTTGAAGGGCAGCTTAATACAGCTTTGCCTTGCAAACCTCCTACGTTCCCTCAACTACGTAAATCTGCGTTCCCTCAACTTGCTTTCTTTGTACAATCACGACTGGTGACTTTCAATAGCCTAAATATTGATTAGTGTTTTCAACACGTCATTTACATCAAACCATTGCTAGCCTACTGTTTTGCAGCCAGGAGAAAATGGACTTCTGTGGCAGGCAGGAACGAGTTCTCAACAACCATTCATTTCGCAGTTAATGCTCGCTTGTATGCTTGTTCTCACAATTTAATAAAAGATACTTATCAAAAAAAAGTTATTTTTATATATCAACCTATTTTAATCAGTAACTAAATAACCATTTTCTATAGACGTAAGATTTCACAAATAATTTTCCAATAAACTACTCAATCGCGTGTTCAGGCACGGACGCTTACAAAAGTCCCTAAAACAAATGTCTTTTGTACTTTTTCAATGCGAAGGCCCAGTTTTTTAGAAACTTAACAACCACACAAAACAGAGCAGAAATCATAAATTATTTTAAAATAAAGTCACTACAGAATATATTAATACGTATATTCATAAACGGGTTTATGTAAGGGTACTAATCTCGCTACTCGCTGTAGGGACTGGTTGGTATCACAAAAGAATAACCGGGCTAAATTGGAGCTCGATGGTTCCTTCCATCATTCATAAAGAGATATTTCCTGCGCTGCCAGCTGCTGTGTTCTAGACAAGCAGATTAAAAAAATGCATCAAAGTAACAAAGGTAACTATTGACATTAGAAAATTATGTTTTATAAAAGATTAGCCTACGTTTCACACACTTGGACTTTATGCAATAGGTAATTATAACCTTTGTAAAACCTTAAAATGTTGTAGATATGCATCTATGAGAAGTTATGAGAGAATTAAGAAACTTGAATTTTGGTTATAGTGGTTCTAGAGATGGTTTGAGTCAAACTATAAGGCTTTATGAGATTTGCTTTCTTTAATACTTGTGCGTTTTCCACATACTAAGCAAAACTAGGTAGAATGTATAAGTAGGGTGTCATTAGCACGTCCAACCTTTTTTGCAGCTTTGCCATATTTGTTTACGTTTAAACAAAATACGCGCTCTGCCTGCCTTTAAGTTTGGCTTGAATACATCTATCAACTAAAATGTTCTGCTTCTAAATGAAGTATAGCTTTGGATTAAAACGCTTTTACAGATAACATTTGTTTATTTCATTTCGTCAATTAAATTAAAAACAATCATGCCGAACGACAACAATGATGATGAATATCTGCTTAATATTCCCGATACTTCTCCTTCAAGCGAAACTTCACAAAAATCTCTACAAATAAAATACAAAATAAAGACGATCAAACCTTTGCTCCAATTGTTTTTTAGAGATGCTTGAACCTTTTGGCATACTACGCCTGCTCGCTCTTCGTTAAGAGACCAGGCCTCTATAAAGGCATTTATCCGTGTAATCCTATTAAACTAAACGTTCTTCTCTAAATATGCATATGTACCTTATACTTCAAACTGCTCTGAATGAGAAATGCTTCAGTTGCTATTTAAACTGGTTACGTGCCTTTTATACCTGAAATTGAGACAGTTCAAACCTAGGCTGTGTTTTCGTAGAAGCGGTCCCACTGTAGTCATGCAGTAGCAACACGTCTGCTTATTAGACCTGAGGTCATATGAGGAGTGGTTCAGGGTTCGCTCACATACTTCGTTTCGTTATAAATGTCTTACTCACGCGTAAAAGCGAACGTAAAGTTCAAAACAATTATTTTGCATGAGTAGCCCATTTATAAAGCATTTTAACGTAAAATCAATTACAGATTATAACTCAAGTTGTATAAACTCGATTAGACGCATACAATCCAAATCATATTAATGGTCCTATGTTCAAAGGTGAGTAAATAAAATTTGATTGATTGCACTTGCACCTATTTAAATATAGCGGTTATGCATCATGCATCATTGGTGGAGTCCGAACCAGCGGCCCCTGCTTTTTGCAGTCAGAGGATGAGCCATCAAGTTACCGCCCCGACATTTACACTGTTAAATTCATACTGCTGTTAATATAAATTAAACTAGGGGTATCTGGTAGCATTGGGTAATACTATTTCATGTATACTGTACATAAGCATGTGTCTCAAACTAATCCTGTTCCAACTTTTCGTCATTTCTTGTCAACACCACCATAAAATGCACAATATACGCTTCAGATTCACATTATATCTAACACAGCTTAAAATAGGGAACAGCTAGATTTTTGATTTTATCAAGCTTACTGCAAAGAACACCGCAGATGTTTATTTAGTCAAGATATATATATACTGACTGATTTATAAGGTCAAGATAGTCGGAAAAACGAACGTTAAGATTTTATAAAGAATACAGTGAAAAAATAATCAGGGCAGAGGTCTCCGTATTCGAAATGCTACGTTCCCTAGAGCAGCTTTGGTCGAACAAGAGACAAGACCGAATATGATCTGCAATAAACACTTGAATAGTGCGGCTGATACATTTTCCTGCTGTTAATTTAATTACTGTTTGTGTCGTGGGCGCCTGTTCACGAATTACGGTGATGTCCTGCTAAACGCCATGCTCAAGAGAAGAAGTGATCCGTATGTTTAAGAAGGTCGATCCTGTGAAAAAACTGCTGCTACTGTATTCTTGTCGATTTGATCACACAGGGTCTTGACGAGGTTTCCGGAAGCTAGTTCCTGTATCTCGATTAAACAGCCCCTATTTCGTGCGGGATTCTCTACCCTTACGGCATGTGACATACTATTTTAGAAGGCATATTGTATCTGTCATTGATTAAAATAAGCACTCCACGCCCTATTTGTAGATTTTAAATCAGCATATGATATGGCGCCCCAAGGCATGCTTTTAGTAAAGCTTGCACTACGTAGAGTGTTTCAGAACGTGCTACATCTAATCAGGGCGATTCTACAAAAAGGCTTGCTTACCATAAATGATAGTAACGTAACTCAAACCGTTCGTCCAATCCACAAGCGTAACACAGGACTAATTTCAGTCCATTGCTTTTCTCTTTGTCACGGAATGATTTGTCTGTCCTTCCCTGTTTATGATATAGCGGAATACGTAAAATAATGCTTCAAGCAGACGATGTTGTCAGGTTAATGTTTAGCAAACTCTTTTAAGACTCGTTGTGCGTGGATTATCGACATGGACATGACGGAAATCGTGAGGCTCCATGGAAGACACTTCGCTGCTACCGACACGCTCCATGTGGACCGAATGGCCTTAAAGTATGCGGCCGAATTCAAGTAACTGGATGTGATTGTCGCTACTAACTGCCGAACGGGTGCAAGGCACAATACTGACGAAGTACGTCGAGCGACGGTAACGGGTGTAGGTAAACGAACTTCCTATAGACTTTCCTTGCGAACGGTACTAGATTTGCATTTTTAAATTGCACTGCGTCACTCATTAAGGGAAAAATACGTATATCTGCAAGGCGACACACCGCTGTTTGTAGAGTATTTAAGGGACAGACTCAAATTTCCTACTACGCTTGCCTATTTGGACTTCATAGGTATATGAAGTCCAGTCAAAGATCAAACCCGATTTTTGTAACACAGGGTTAATGACCAATTAGAGCGGGGAGGTAGACGGGCATAATTAACCTACACACAGTACGCGTTTTGTATGTCATGAGTTTCAGCAACTCCTATATAGTACTCTGGTTTCTGATCTGCCAAACGCTACGTCTGTTTATACTAAATGTGGTGGAATATGACTCGGGTATCACTTTGTACTGCTTTCGCGAAGCAGTCTTTTTGATCGGACATGTCAATTTTAATAATTTAAAATTTTAGCCTCACGCACTTATTGAATCACGAAATATTGACTATGGCTTTAATGTACTAATTGCTATTCGGAACATACTGTAACATGGAATTGATTTTTGCGTAGTTCATTTTGTATCGACTTTCCTCGAATTTCTTCGGTAATTTTTGTAAGAAGTGTACTATAATGTAGGCATTCCAGGATAAACAGCTAGTTGGAATTGATTGGAACTTCTAATTTTTTCTTAAGTTATGCTGGGCTGTCTCATAAGATTTGGCAGCGGTTTAAATTTTGGCGTCAAAAAAAATAAAAAGGCCAGATGAGAAAGGAAAAACAATTGTTCACTTTGTATATATTTGTAAGGCTATATTTCGACACTCTTCTGGCGCCGTGTTCGATTCGAGTACATGTTTCAACTTCGAAAGATGCATGTGTCAAAAGTCTATTTAACGTAGACTTTGAAGTTTTATTTTTGAAAATGGGCTAAATGCAACGCAAGCATTTGGCTAGATAGTTTGTAGAAATGGTTTGCTCGTTCTCGAAGTGATACCTCTAGCATCGAGGCGACATCGACAAGGCACATGCAAGCCGATCTTTTGGCTATAAGGACGCTAAAATTCTCGCTATCGTCGATCAGAACCTATACATGAGACTTCGCTAGATTGCACAGAACACAGGAACATCCAAATATACTACTCAAAGACATCTATGCGAGAAATTATCACATCAACTAGGCAAAAATCTGGACTTTTTATGAGTTATTAATTAATAAAGTGTGTTTGCGTAGTCGATCATCTTCCGAAATTGGCTAAGGGTAACCTTTTTCTTGAAAAGATGCTGACGGGAAATGAATTGTGGACAATTTATAATAACGTCACTCGGGGTGGATTGTAATCAAAGCATGGTAGGGCCCCTCAAAGGAGAGCTAAAGTCGTATCCTATACCAAAAAGGTAATACTGTGCATTTGGTAGGATTGCAGGGGAATACTTTCCCAACACTAACCCAATCAAGTACTGTAGCCAACCATCTAAGACAACGTATCCAAGAAATTCGCCAGGTTGTGGCGGATAATAGAAGAGTCGTGTTTTACCAATGACAACGCCAACTCTCACAGGTCTCCACTAATTCGTCAAAAACTGTAGCTTAAAATCGCATGGTTTGCTTAACATGTATTGATATCTTGATTCTGCTCTTTCCGTAGTTCAGTACTTGCAGAGCCCCTTAATGGGGAGAAGTTTGTATCTTTTGAAGTTGTAAAAGATCATGTTGGCTAGGTTATCGCAAATAAACATAAATTTCGAAGAAATTGGTTTGAAACTCTGCTTAGAAATAAGCGAGGGCCATCGCTAATAAAGACCGATATTACATTGATGGAAGCCGTCCGGGTTATATTAGTTGACAGGAAATTCTAGTATTTGATAAACTTCCTCGACTTGCTCGTCTTAGGTGTTTTTGCTCCAAAATCGATGTTGGCAATAAAAAGGCAACCCTCGAATAAACGCTGTACAGAAACACAATAGCTTTTTCGGAGCTTGTTTACTAGATAAACTTAATATTAAAACCTTGTTAATTTAAATGTAAACCCCGACAGGTTGCGACCGATAAAAATTGTATAGAAAAATTTAGATAACGAATACGAATAGAACAATCCTTAGGAAACATACGCTGTAATTTGATGGCTACAGCATTTATTCTACGTTTATATCGTTGACCGTAAGATATCTATCAATTTGCTCCTATCTACTAGCTGGTAAAAAAAATTTTCAATAACTTTTAAGTTGCGCACCGTTAGCAGACAATAAATTTGACGAATATGTACTGGGTCGTTGGCTATCTGATACTGGCTTAGCAAATACGTGCGGTGAGCTCTCAATACAATTTGCGCAATTGTTAAAGATGATGACTTTGCTTGGAGCACATCGTCGCCGTAAGCAACATAGTAAAACAGACCACAACGTCCGCCAGAGACCGGTCAGGCAAAAGCAGAGCGGTGATTCAGAGAGAGCGACTTCGGTGGTACTGTCGAATAGCTTCGGGCGAGAAGCCAATGCCCACGCTCGCGGTGAAAATCAGAACGTTTTCTATTACAGGGTATTAATAAAAAAACGGTAGGTCAGTGCTACCATTATACATCTCAGATATCTAAAGAGGATGGGTGGCGCGACAATCAACAACATACGAGGATTTGAAAATACCCAACGACGACAATGGCCGATCTCATCGTCACACTTCAATGACGACCTGAGCCGAGGAAAGCGGAACCAGGAAACGGTTTTATTCCCATGTTATCCATATTCAAATCCACGCGATTTTTATTGCTTCCACTCTTTTAAACGAAAAATAGGTGACGCAACTTATTTATCGATCAATTCTCATAAATAAGCCATCAATAACAAATTAGGTATGGCAATGTAAACCGAAAGTACACACTCGTCGAAGAGCTTCCACAGTGATGGTTTTCACGAGTAAACAATACTGGGGAGTATGCCTAACGTATATCGAGACGCTGTTTTACTTTATAATGGTTTAAAGGTTTTTTTGAGACTATCGGCTTATTTTTTATAGCTTCAAAGAACCTAATAAAATGATAGAGAGAGATCTCACTTATTATTCTTCATAATCTGCCGGTACCTTTTCTGATTTGTTGCCTGTGTTCCTTTTCTGGACATTCATATTTCTAGCCACAGTTACAGCTTTAAATATCTGAGTAACTACTCTCTATTATGTTAGAAAGAAAACGAAAAACAGCCGTACTCTTCGTTGTTTTCTACGTATGTGTAAATATCACAAATACATGTTGTTCACACAGTGTCGCACCAGAGAGATGCGCTGATATTGTTGAGTAGTTTTTTTCATCTAACCTGACGATATCTTCCGAAACTCTTCTCATTTGGAAGCGGTCCAAGCCAGTTACATGGGAACAGCGTCGACACTGTCCCACTGGCAGACCCATATCCGTAGTTGCCACAGCTGCATAGAATACTTCCCCCACTGCCAAGGAATCCATCTGGGTGTCCGTAATGATCTCTTCCAGTTCTGGAGAACGTTTCAGTGAGGCCATTGTCGCAGAGAATTTGCACAAATGAATAACAGCACTGAGTAAATGTCAACTCGAAGACCCTAGCTTCACAATCCGTTGACTTCTCAAACGTACCGAGCAAGTCACGACCTTAACCGCTACACAACTCCGTTCAACATTCAGCAAAAGGTTAACTACTCATTATGTGAACGTATTAAAACGATCTAACAAAAACTGAATGAAAGCGAGCGACAACAGCGCTCCACTCGAACCATAGGCACTAACTCCTTATGCATGTGTACAGGGAGGTAACAGGTCAGCCCAGTGTGCCGAATGTATGCACATCGACGATCATTAAGCAATGTTGGATGGAGGAGAATTACGATCGGTGTTCTTACCACAACCCTCTCCGGAAAAGGTCCCTCAGGTGTGGATTATTTGAGTACCACGTCACATTCCTCTCGCCCCACTGTTACTTACGGTAGTGCCTTCCATACAAGACAGTCTCGCATCATTGCTGAAATAACAATCCTGTTAGCGTAACGGAAAACTCGAACGACCACGCTCAACACGATACGTATATCGCCGTGTCTCTCAGTGCATTTAACTAATCCCACCAATAAACAGCGCAGCGATTATACAAAAGTCAAAGTAGCCCATAAAGGTAGCACTGGGTCACAAGCTAGCAATATTCTAATGGATGCTGTGAGGCACGGGTATACTCAAACACTATCGTGAGTTGGATAAGCTGATAGCGTATCGTCTTAGTTGCATATCCTTACTCTAGTTTTCCTGCCAGACGACTACTAGCATGTTATAATATATTCAGAAAAGTGAAAATTGCATCAAACATTACATGATTTTAATTTTCAGTTGGCTTTTCGACAACTATAAGACGGCTGTAGATTTCTATCATATGAAGACCAAAAAATACGCCTAGACTTAATGAAATCGACAGTATCACTTGACCATGTTGAAGTACAAAAAAGCTAATATTCTTTAATCAAATACGTCTTGCCACCCACCTTAGGCATGAAATAAGTGCTTCGACAACATTAGCTTCGCAATTACTTTACCTAATCTAAATAGACAATCGCTATTGCAGTTAACGTCTTGGTCTAGTTTCAAAGAACTCGCTCGTTTAAAATGTTAGAGGAAAGCTTTCTTTAATCCCAATAATATTTGTTTGCATTTGCAAGTCAATATTTAATCCTTTAAATAAATGTATCGTTGCTACATTACAGTTTCAGACGTAAAAAAAACTCCACAGCAACCAGCTGTGTCCTCTTTAACTGCTTAGTATCAAATTCTGTACGCAGGTTTGTAGTTATTGCCAAACTATCAGCAAAGAGTACTGATTAAATACTTTTTTCATTCCTATGCAAGAGTATATCATTTTCCCTAGGAGAATAGAAGAGCCCCAGAAAAGCATATTGATTGAAATGTTCGATGCCAATTCGAGAACGTTCAAGTGCTGGGGATGTCAAATTCAGAAGGTGTACGTCCAAAGTAAATACTAGGTTTTGGGGTACCTCCAATTTAAGAAGTACGGCGGTATTCGGGCTAGCTTAAATGGCAATACTTTGTCAGGCGAAAAAAACCTTATAGAAAACTCTATCCGGTTACATTCGCTGCAGGTTTGCAGAACCGCTCAGAGATGAATTCTGAGTTAAAGGGGATTTTCCTGGCGTTTGCTAATGACAGCGATGCTGCGTTCTCCAAGGCTAAAGATAATTGTTCAATGGGGAGTTCTATTCCTGATATTCCATTCGCATCGCGCACAAAGTGACGAACGAAATTCGACTGCCCAATGAGTCTTAGTGAGGACCAAAGTCCATCGCCGTTCACTTTCAACTTCGCTACTGTGGATTCAGCAAAAGTGTGACTTAAAATAAGCAATCGCGAGATAGTGATAGTCGACGAAAAACGTGGCCGAGCAGTTTGGTCCACGGAACCTAAAAAAGCGCCACGAAACAATGCCATCGCGTGATCAGTGTCGTCTATGTCTTCTCAGGTAAGTAAGTGAACAATGAGGTTTTAATGAATGTATAGATGTGTATGTATGACACTTAAGTATGGTGTCGCTAGTCATGGCAATGGAACAGAAACAAGTGTTTTTACTTCTTATAGACTGAGACGGTTTTCTTTGATCGACGGTTCGCGATGAAGTCAGAAGTAACGTTTCGAGTGGAGAATCTCTTCTCTGGACGTATGCTCTGGCCTGAAGTGCCCTATTTGTCGTGCAGCGTCTGTCAAAGCGAAGTCAAACTTTAACTAGATGCCAGAATGAAGCAGGCTGATGCCTATGTCATTTCCAAGGTTTAGGCGGCCGCTGATGCAAAAACGGGTGTTTGCAGAAGGGGCATAGGTCATCAATTTCGAGGACTGTAAAAAAAGATATTCGCACTAGCGAAATCTGAAGTCACTTTTGGAGCGAACAATAAGACATTAGACTCGCGGTAGCTTCAAAAAACTCTGACTCGAAGCCGGTGCTTCCTGTAGCCATTAAACGAAGGCTAAATAAGGTAGCAGTTAGAGGGAAACGCAAACTGGAGAATAGGAAGGTGTGAATGTTAAAATCGACGATAGGATCTAAAGAAAATACGAAATGGTACCAATGCGAAGTGATAAACACGCTTGATAGTAATGATTCGAAGTTAAGCAGCAGTTGCCTTGTAGACAGGAGGGTTCTTTCAAGCAAAGTGAAAATGCAGGAAAAGGGTTTACATGAACGTCGTAAACCAGTAGCGGCATATACTACGTAGACTTGTAAGCGATGATGCGCTTACTGGGTGGCAGGTGGAGCCGATTTGTTCTCTACAGGTGGCGTAAGGTTAGTGCTGGAAATGCACCTGACCGCTATACCGCTCTAAGAAATCGAACATACTGTCCTAGATTCTTTCATTTAATATATCTAGCAGACGTCAGAGACAGTATAAAACTAGAAAGCAGTTTTGAGAAACGCTCCGCTTAAAGGTTACGGAATTGTATGGCGTCGTTCAGTGCCATGCCTGGTTAACGCTTCCGGCCGAGGAGCTGGCTTTGCTTAGAACTTGTCGTTCACGGACTATCGGTTCGCGAGTCATAGCTCTTTAATTCATCATTAGCCGTAGATTATCAAGGTTCTCCGGCGGCGTCGACACCTAGGGTATTTCAGTGGACATAAACGCCAATTGAATAGTGCATACGCAGCGCCCTAGCCAGCAAGGTGCTGTCAATAGACGCCAAGCACAACAAGGCACACGCTCAAAAATTGACCGTAATTGCAGGCAGAAATATATCGATCAAATGATTTCGTCAGCACAGAGGGCATGTAGAAAAGGGGTGTGCTTGTGTATTTGAATGGTGCGTATCTACAACTAATATATGTCTCAACCGGATATCGTCTATACGTCAACCACTGGCACGTGAAAGGCTCAGGCAAATTGCTAGGATTGATAGCGATTGACGCAATTTGGAGAATAAATGATCAACGAGTCAATCAGTTAATTGGATGTTAGTTCCCCGAGCGTTCGGGCCGAGTACCTTTTGCCGAACATACCTATCATGTTCCAGTGTATATATATGTAAAAAGCTAACGTGTTGTTTTCGGCGTACACTATAAATTCAACGATTTAGAATTTTCTTTCTTTTGCAATAGTCTCCACGAAAGCAATTGAACAAACCAGCATGCACGCAACAGTTAATTTTGTCACTGTTAAATTTGACGTGCAACCATATTTGGAGTTTGGCATGCATGCTACTTTTTCAACACAGCTTTGCTCGGAACCATTTCCAATATCGAACACCGGCACATGTCGGAATTCGATCACGCTGGTGCGTTATTCAGGGTCATCACTAAGCAATGGAAGAACTTTGTTATTACGTTAAAACGACTGATTCTTTATACCGTACTCGACTCGAAATTTACATCTGTCAGTTGCTTAGATTTAAGTCACGTACGAACTGAAATGAAAGCAGTTGTTCGGCACACCGTGGCCTTTTTTTTATAAGGCCACGATGTGCCCCACACTACCATCGACAGTCGTTCTCAGTCGGCCAGGAATGCCTCGTAACACTGAACGATTACGTGATCTTAACAAGACTACGCCAGATAGCACTACACAGATTACATAGAAATCATTCTAAGCACCTCCATGTCTAGTAATTCGCTAGAAGTTATGTCAGCTGACCACATCCTGGTCGTAATATTGAAAATGTCGCTCCTGGTAATTCTAGCAGGTGGTTCATAATAGAGCTCAGACTGTGGAGGAGCGTGCCTGCACTGGCGGAAATTACGCATGTAAATGTTGTAGTAGCGCTAAACGCAGGTAGGATGAACAACAAGGAGCTTATGGAATCCAATCTACAATTGCACGTACGTTAGTATAGGGTGCTGTTTTGTTTACTCACTTTCCCCATGCGAACTTGCAAGGAGGCTATCAGACAATCGAATAAGAAACATCACACGGTTTGTGATGATCGATAATTCGTATCGTAAGCGTTCGTAAAAATTTGCTATTAAAATGCGGAGTCTACTACGGTGACACTCCAAAGGTTTGTCACAGAATAGAGGCGGTACTTCCCGCTGACGAGAGCAGTAAAGCGACTGATTCAAGGTATTAGCTTCTGTTTGTAGTAACTACAGAAACACTATAAACGGGACGAATGGATCATATCGCTACCACACGGAGCATTACGGATGCCTGTTTAACGGCTTCGTCACAAGTACGAAGCCGTTAAGCAGACATCGTAGCCCTGCCCGCGAGGGAAAGATGCCTTTTCATTCCTGCAAAGTATAGCTGACTCAGCCGTCGGAAACTGAAAATTGTCACAAGCGGCATCTATTCGTTGGCCACATGTTGGGCCTCCAAGCATGTACTAGCGACTTCTTTAATAACATTATCTTCTCCGAGGAAACTCATTTCAGCTGAAATATTATGTAGATAAACAAAATTATCGTATCATGGGTTCTGTGGAAGCAAGGGTAAGTGACGGGTAACGAAAGACTTGTGATTTACAATTATGCGAAGCAACGCGGGTCATGCAAGCGGGTTTTAAGAAGATATTTGGCTGAAGTTGCATCTTATATGTAGTGCATAGGAAAACTTTAAGCTGGCGTAACGTAATAATAAAAACACGCACGAAAGCTCGACCCTGGATGAACTAAAATAAAATAGCGACTATGAGTACCTATATATCCCTCAATGTGCCCGTTGTATAGTATTATAGGAATCGCTTTGCAATGCCTTGGTTACAAATAAGATATGTAGATGAATCCGCTCATTACTGGAATAATTTGCGTATGTCCTGCTAAGTGGTGTGCAATGGAGACTCTTGAACTCTCTACGATTTATAATTGTATATCTATCGCAGTTTGAGCGCGATTAAGATATAAAGACAAAAATAAAACCAAGAGACTAGCCTACTGTCCGTTTTTCCACCCAGTTTGTGAGAGGACGGGAATGTCACCAGAAACGCAGGAGTCCGACAGGCCACTTTTGTTGCAAACTCTTAATACCGGTAGCGGCGGGATACATCGTTTATGTGGTCGTCGGCGCTGTAACATAGGGCGGAACAGCATGCTCGGCGAAGCACTTTAGGGAAAGAAGGCGCCGGCAACTACTACGATGACGAATGGCAGTACGAACGGCCTGGGACCGTAAAATGACTTCAGTAACGACGCTTCACTTCGAGGACGGTCGGGAGGCGTTATCGAGAACATGAGACCGTCACCGCACTTATTACGAAGAGCCAATGCAATATGTATGTACAGCGGCTAACAGTAATGATCCAGTGTAAGGCCGAAGAAATGTATATATATATACCTGTTAATTCAAAGGCGCTGAGAAGCCTTGAACGCTAGCCAGTATGTTATTAATCACCGACCAACGGCTCATATATAAGAAGAACAAGAGAGCACAGTCGGAATCTATGAAATTATGAACATATTGATTTAAAATCTTAAAAGTTGACGCCAGACTAAGCGCTAGTTCCACTTAAAAATGAGAATTCAACCTTATTAGGTTGAAGGTAACAGAATAATGTCAACGGTTGAAAAAGTTGAATGGAACAGCTACATAATAGTAATAAGACAACGGGTACTTTTTATTAACACGTGAAATCTTTTAGCATGAATACCCCTCATGAGGAAAATATATATATATATTCATGTATGTATCACGATTAATCTATTCAGAATCACTGGAAGTAGGTTCAAAAATTAAGAGAATAATGTCGAGTTGCTAAAGTAGGGTAACGGGATGGCCACAGCAAGATTGAAATATTGCGGGTGGGATGTAATTTGTGGCCTGTTTTGAATGGGATAACGGTGTAACTGCAAGTGGTAAACGGGTGCAATGCAAGAGGGCGCTATGGAGATTACTTGGTCGATTTATAAAAAGTTAGACCTACGGTTTTTATTCTATTCTCAAAACCCGAATATGATTTCTTCGTTGATACGTAACGACACCTGAATGTACTCTAGCACATCTCGAAGGGGAATCAGCAGTTATAATGTTCACGCTCCTGTACACGCTATAGGTTATCATGTCTATTTGGGCATCGTATTCCAGTCTGAAAAAAAAACTAGCGATTAATACAATCTAAGACTAAGAGTCTTGCATAATAAAATTTTTAAGATTCAAGTTATATAGTCGAGCGATGGACTCTGCCGTGCGGGAAATCTGGATTTAGAACCTCAAACCCCTTTTGAAGGTGCACTTGAGATCCCACCACGTGAGCTTCAGTTCTTTGATAGCGCTCTCACTACCCGTTTGCACGATTTTACGTGTCACGCACGCATCTTCTACGATATTTGTCGTGAACACACCTGAAGTTCGGGGGTTTGTGCGAAAATAGAATATAAAAAAGCCCCAATTAGTATCCTTGAAGCATCCCGAAAAGGCAGATAAGCAGTCGTCAATTTCATGACTGAGTGTTTTTATTTTAGATGCGAACTGGGCCCTCGTTGCAAGAACAGGGTCTGCTATAAGGGAGATGTTATAATCTTCACTATCGAAGAAATGAGAGAAAGGAATAAGCGTAATTAGGTTCTTCGATTACGACATTCCTTGTGCCATCTACTAGGTTGGAAAAAAATGTTCCCGTCTATTTCAGTGACTACGAAACACCAAATTTTTCTTTACTTCTGTGACAATAAGTTATTATGTTATGTTTCCCCCGCCCGCCACAGTTCATAACTTCCTACCATCTTTCCACCAAATGGGTTCGTTTCAAACCACGTTTTGAATTGTTGATCTATGTCGAAGGTAAGTCCACAAGAATGATTGCCCAGTGAACATCGTCGACGCAAGGTCCGCGGGATATGCCGTAAACAATCGTCGAAGAGGACAGTTCTGGCAATATTTGCCGTATGTGGCCTCGCGTAGTCATAGCGTGGGACGAATTGACCTGGTCTGCCGGGTCTTTTCTCTTAAGTAGCCTGAGGCACTTAATGCAACCGGGCCCAACAAGCGTGCCGATCAACTGTCTGGTTTGTAACAAGCAATTGGCAGTAATTTACAGTCCCGTTAAACACAAAGCATAGTCTTTTTTGGACGCTAATCTAGCAGGGTGCTAGCCCTTCGTCCCTTTCTTGGAACCACCCGGTCCGATTCCAGGTTTGTATTGACGTACAGTTACCGCTTCTCATCGATGGTGGCTCACCAATCAATCATTGTGGCCGCGTAACGCCTGATATCTGGCGAGATGTTGAGATACAGCGCTAAGCCGTAATTCCTTATTGGATTCCGAGAGTTTATGTGGATTCAGAGTTCTAGGTAAATTTAAAGGACTTTTGGTGGCTAACCACGATTGTGTAACAGCAACTTATTGTTTCGGCCAATTTCCAAGTCGTTTTCCAAAACTGGCTTCAGATAGTCGTCATCAATTTCGTACGGTCGAGTACGAGACATCCTCTTGATTCCACATATACAATTTTCAAACATAACAAATACTTCGTGAGCAGTCCTTTTAAGGATAGCATCGTTACTGTACAAAAAGATCAATTTCTGAAGTTATTTCAGCAGTGTTTTGACTTAGGCAAGATGCAAAAATACACTTTTTTTCATCTAGAGCATCCATCTGTGAAGATTTGTCGCCAGCTGAAGCTGCGCGGAAAGTAAACAACAAGTGTTAGGAAGTGTAAAAAAATTGTTTTTAAAAAGGAGCTTCTTTTCTAACTTAACATTTTTTTGGAACTTACAACATGCATCTTGTTTACCTGTGGAAGATATATCGATCCAAAACTGACCAGTTAGATCGGTTACAGCGCTCTCAATATGCATAAAATTATTAGCAATGGAGCACTAAATATGTCGGTAAAAAAAATGTAGCATCATGCATGGACGAACGACATACAAACTGGGATAAAGTTTCTAATTTTTAGATCCGAAAAGTTCTCCTACGGTTCATAAACCGCATATTATCCGTTATAGATATGTACCACATCAAACCGTGGATTAGAAGAAAATAACGACGGGAGACCATAGCATGTTCTTTCAATCGGATTTAAATGCGTTTTTTTTTTAAAAATGCGCTAACAATGAGTATTTGAACGTGTATTGATATAAATAGTGAATGCTAAGGAGACAGTGACTGTAAATTGCTCATAATAACTCTACATTGTAATACATGTACGACATCGCTATACATATCGTAACCGTCTAAAAGCAGCGTTCAGTGTACAACTAGCACAAATATGTGTACATATGTATAGCTAGAATTTGTATAGAGAACGTAAAAAGTCACAGAACTTAAATTTGTTTTAGTCTGATCTGTCAGAAAAAAGTAGTTGCGATACCTAGTGTAAACAATGTCCTATAGCCCCATGCTTACTCTATAAAACAGAATCGTTCTTTAACTTAGTTGTATCAGTTCCTACGATAGTTGCTATATGTTTTAGGAACTTCCTGTATACGGCAAATAATTTGTCTTATAAATTCGTTTATGAATATTTTTTTTCCGTTAAAACACAGTGAATCTTCCTGATGTGATTATATGTGGATATAAAAAACCTTCGTTTAAGGATCATAATACCAAGGAAAGCAAAAGAGGCCTGAAACATATTTCGACTGAATTAGTGTAGCAATTATTAGTTTCTATGAGCCGTGAGTATACACTGTTTGGCGCAGAGGTAACATTCGGCTAATAAACGATATGCTAACAGCCGTTAAGCTTCCCTATCATTATACGAGTACAGATATTTAACCTGGACTCCTACAAATCCAGGTTCGAAGGAAGCTAGTAATAAAAATTCTAATAATAAAGGCTGACATCCAGGTTGTGGGCAAAACCCAGGAATCTTGGAAATAACACTGAGTGTCATGAGTATGTGCTTACTTTCGTTGTCTGGAAATACACACATTGATTCTGTGTCACGTCCGGCATTGTACTGCACGGCGTGAGTGGAATACATTTACACAAACCAATAGCATTCACTTGAACTTAATAAAATTTTGTAATTGCTGCTCATAGTTACCCATTTGTCAGCTGGCAGTACATCGTATGCATGAGAACAACACCCGTATTTTCCTAGTTTTATAATTATTTAATATGGTATGCTTTTACTGTAACATGAAGAAAGCTAGTATTGATAGCGCAAATGATCTAAGCTTTTCATTTAGTACAAGTATCCTTAGCTTGCAGCAGTAGGGCCTCGTTAGTCCTGGATACAGGATTGGAGAGAAGCATACCGACATACCGTCCATTGAGCTAAGCATTCTGTTTCGATCACGACCATTAGATCAAAGCTCAACAACGTGTCGTAGAAATATCGCGAAGGTTAATCTTAAGATATTATGTATATATATACATATAATAAGATATTATGAACGTACTACCTATAAATATAGTTGGTACAATTTCCACACCAAGTTTCGAAGACGAGTTATTGGCCGAGCTTTCGATATTGCTATTGTTTTTGTCTGTGTATATTTCAATAATAACACATAAAAAGTCCCATTACCTTTACGTTTACACCTTTACGTTCACCCCAGCATTGTGAAGAACTATCAGCAAAATAAATCAGTACCAAGCTATTTACTGGGAACAAATCAAGCAAGCTACAACATATGATGAGACGTTATGGCTTGCAACACCTTTTGGGACAGATATTTTCAACTATTTATAACAGTATTATTCGCGGGAAAAGTATTTCTATTTCTAGAACCCTGCTGAGACAAGTCATTGGACACCTAACATCAAACGCCTAAAATCAAAAAAATTAAAAATCTAGCTAGAAAATGCGTGTGATTGCCTACAGTTGATGCCGATCTTAACCAAATATTTTACATGTTTGTGCAAACCATATTACCAATTCGCCAAAAGCGAGTACACATTGCTAGCAAGAAAAACCTGCTCCTGCTACACGAATCCATCTAAATTACTCTAAGACTACGTCGGTTCATAGGAAGGACCATACATATAGACACATAAATATGACTGCAAAATTAGGAGATTTAATAACAGTTAAAGCACAACTCCCCGAATTAAAAAATCGGAAACACCCTAAGTATTTACGAAAAACATGAACGAAACCTAACACTGAGACGTACCGTAAAGAGGAACCTAGCACTCCGCATTAAGAAGAGTTATATTGTGATAGATTTATCGAGCAGAAACCATTGGACGATTTTTGAGATCAGCCACGACAAAGCCATTAAACGGATGCCATGTTCTACAGCCTAAACGAGCTAGACGCAGCAGGCTCGGAGATCGTTATACTTCAAATATGAGTTACATATAGGAGCCAATAACAGTTGGAAGTACATCTGTCTCGATGAAATGACCGTTACAATGTCTAGATTATAAAGAAGCGTTATCAGTGTTCTACTAGCTAGAATAAAAAAGGCTTAGTTATGTACAACATGACGAAAACGTCTGAAAGTAAGATTTGTTATGTTATACCAAGATCTGGTAAATTGTGTTGCTGCGTTTTTGTGTTATCAGCTATTTCCGCATGGGAATGGCTTTTTATCATGTGTATTTTTGGCTTTTTTTTCATATTTTTTTTTATTAGATCGCTGAATTGGACGTGCCATTTTCACTAAAGTGCTAAAATTAGGTCTTTACGAGCTTGTTTCAGTTTGTGTAATGCAAGCGCTCTCAATGTGTTCTTCATTCACAAAAAGGAATTAGTAATTGATTGTAAGTTTCCAAGGGAAAAGTCAAGTGAATTGTGCGCCAAAATTGAATGTTTACAGAATGTCGTGTTTAAACAACACTTGAACACAAAACAATACGAGACACATGTCACACAGTGCGAAAAAAAAATATACAAATGAAGTTAATTCTGATGTTTTATTCTGATGCAAGCTGCTAGGGACTAGTTACGGGCCACCAACCTGTTACAACCAATGGATTCCAAGGTAACTTTGTTCAGAGGAACTGTAGAAGGTAATAACGACAAGTAGTTGGGCTCAAAATTGCATTACTGTTAACATATCGTTATACAATAGGGAGCTCTTGCCAAAAACAATGTAATAGACGTTCTTAAAAAGTCGTATTCACAGTGAAAATCTCTTGAAGAATTAGTACACATTCCACTCAGCCAATAAAAAATCAACATTTCTCTGCTGTCTTCTTGATTAGCGCTCTAATCACTGTTGCCTTGATATCAAAGAGGTCATCTTTCAGTGAGCAAGCCGGCGGATAATATGAGCCGATTACGACTGATATGTATAGTAAAGGTGCGAAAGAGGCCGGCGTGAAACAACTCGATAGAGGACGAGGAGATCTCGCGCTTTGTCAGAATGTAGCGGGAAGTGCATGCTATGTATTGGTATGCGTATAAGAACGACACCTGTACGGAATAGTGTACAATACACATAGTCACCTTGAGTAATCCTCTTCGTTGTGACAGAAGCGCTTTTTATGTGCAACGGGACGCGTATTTGAAACGAAGAATATTTGAGATCATTGGATGATTGTTGCCACTGTAACTGCAATAAAGCTTTGGCCGCATTTTTTTAATATTATTTTTAATATATATATATATATATATATATATATATATATATGGTATAATCAAAATACGTTCCCTTTTTGTTGTTGTTGACACTAATTTAGGCACAGCATCCTAGTCAAATAGGGCTTGTTATATTGTTATTACCACCACCACCACAACAACAACAATAGCAAAAACAATTGTGCAAAATTTTCCTGTATATTTAAATGGGATTTTTTACAGCAGGACTTAAATTTGTAGAGATTCATTGAAACTGTATTGGAAGACGGCTAATGTTACGCCAAAAATAATGCTATAGAAAAAATATTTGCAAAAAATTAAATGACATTGTTTCAATATTAGTAAAAGGAAGAGAGAGGAGCAGTATCGACTATTATTTGCGATAATAAGAAGAATTGAGAACTTATTCTATTAGGTTCACAACTAATGGTAGCATTTACCGTTTCTCCTTCTTACCTTTTCCTTGCTTGTCATATATATTATTAGTATTTCATTTTAAGTTCATTATTACTTTATGCAAATTTTTGCTGTTTGGAAATAACGATAGCAACAAACCCGGCTGACAATATTAGCGATTCAAATCGTGATAATGTACAGGTGTTTTGTAAAGTGGCCTCGGACTGCCTTGATATAGAGTGCATGTATTATAATCAATTTATATTAAAACTAACCGAAACATTTCTCTGCTGTCTTCAAAGGACATGCTTGCAAAAAAGATAAAGATAGATTACTCTTAAACAATCTAACCAGTACTGAAAATAAGCTCAATAACTATAAATGCTTAGGATACAGAACAGTAGCATCGGTATACTTCAAGCCGGGCTCCGGCCTCAAATGAGCACAAAATTCTGAATCCGCTATCAAAGCTACGTCAGAAGCTAATATTCATTTCGCAATTGAGATGATTTAAATGCTAAACATTAGCTATATCACCTTATTTCTTTTTTAAACATTTCGTAAACCTTAACAGAAACCGAGTACCTTTTAAAATCAGCACCAACCTAAGCGGTAAATATTATAGGGAGGCCAGCCAGAATACTACCAAAACAAGTAACGTGACTTCTTTAAGTTTCTTCCATTGGACAGCAAACTTTTAATTGACAATCCATTTGTCAGCAAATGTATAAAATCTGGAAATAAGTAAATGAAGATGTTTATTATATGATTTTAGCAATTTACAGTTGTAGGCTGTTAGAGGTCGCCGCTGCATTAAGTATTCTTGCTCCCCTTTTTCTCCCGTATAAGATGTCTTGGAAGGCCTTATGGAAAAGCTTTTAACACACTCCCTAATTCTCTGTGTATAGATCAGGTATGTGGAGTGTGCAGTATAATAAAATTGTAAGCCGTTCCAGAAGTTAAACTCCAGAATTTTAGATCGTTCATTAGCGTGGCTGGCTACCCAAGCTTCGGTGAAGATATTGTGCTAGACGTAATAGCAGGCCATGAAAATTAGATCATAATGATATAGTTACAACATTTGTCCTCCTTTTCCTAGCTAATACCTAACTAACTGCTTTATCTTTGTGAAGAAAGCCTGAATTTTCTTATCTATCGTTGTATAGAAAAGATGCAGCTCTCTGTTTTGTGTCAATTAACTTTAGTTACTAAGAGTGATCAACCACTAACTGGCTTATCATTGGTCATGCTAGATAATTTTACTGTAACTACTCGAGAAATCATGCCGTAAAAGGAATAAACTTCTGTAACAGGCGAAACCGCTGAATTCTGCTTCTTGCTTCGGTTAGTACTTAGCCTTTTCTGATTTCCACCGTTTGATCCGTTTTTCACTGCATTGTGTGTTTTCTGGCAGCTGATCTGCTATTTAGTTTTGGATTTTTTGTACAGTTATTGTTGTCGATTTGACTTCTTAACTTTGTTTTTTTATATAATTATCCGTTAATATCTACTCTGTGGCCTCTTACAAACTATATAGTTAGAATCAAGCTTAAAAAGGCCAATCTAAACGGGGTCGCCCTACGATAGACTATTATTAAAAAAGCGTATCTATTACGCCCCAGAATAAAGGACTAGACTCTCCCATACATACGGAAAAACCGCTTATTATCACCTTTCAGAGCGATGTCACAATAAATATATGATGCTACATACGGTTTAGTGAAAATCAAGCTCCAGGAAAATGCTTAGCATGGACTTACAGTTGCGGATGTTTTATTTCTGTGAGGTTCAAACAACATATAGTAAATAGGCAAATGAAAGTAAGTAGCTCAAGTAATGCTTAAGGCTATTTCCACAGATCTGTTAAGTTCTTATAAAAGTCATAAGATCAGTTACTGCTGTCACAAGCTCATTTTTCTGTCAATCGCACTTACATGGTTTCTTTATGTGTGGGCGCAATACACGATAGCATACACCTTGAAAAACCATGCGGTTTTTTCGAATCAGTCATAGTTATGTTTTGACTGTTGTCTATAACACCGCCTAAACCTTTGTATATAGTTTCTGTCTCTAAGCCACGCTACAGGCTGCTCATTGAGAATTTTCGCACATGTAGCGCCCTGAATAGGAACACCTTTTTTGGGTAGAGATAGTTTTCTTTTACATATATCTTTACCTTTTAATTAAATTACTAACTCCTATATTATTCTGTATCTATGCCTTCAAGGGTTCTTTTGTGTTTCCATAAAAAAAACACTTTCTAGCAAGTGTACTTGCTTTCGTTTATTTCTTCAAGTAATTTTTTTAAGCTCTACTAATAAAAGTAATACCAATTGATTATAATAGGTACCACCTCAGGACCATTACTTGCTTTGTTGTCTCTTCTTTATGAAGCTACCTTCTGCACTTTGCTGTATTTCGAATGAGCTTTAGCTATGTTGTCGTTCTACCCGAATTATATGGGCCTAAATAGTTTTCCATGAAGAAGGTCAAGGTAGTAAGACTTAATTATTATCTAGCTCTTTTTCTGCATCAATTCGTATAGTTCTTACTTTATAGTTATTCTGTCTACTGCTCTTCTTTCATTTTCTTTGAGCAACAGGTTTCAGAAATGCATTAGGGTCTTCTACGAATATCAACTGCGATACCATGAAAAAATCTTTCCTCAACCGTTCGCCCAATTCTGCCCGTTCAAACCCATTGTTTGTACTCAGAAGAACCTTATCTCTCATTCGTTTTCAGTTACCCTTTTTTACGCACATTAATAGCTACGTCGACATAGTTATTCTTAAACCAATCTGTCGTACTATATCTACCCACTGTTTTATTAGCGCATAGACATATTCGCGTTGCTATCTATTCAATGAAGCTGAGTACAGGCTGCTTTTGTTAAAATTTAAAAGATTTCATGTGTTGTTGTGCTTTACCTCTAATAGTAGTTTAGACTGGACATTTGATTCTGTGAATTGTTTATCGTTCACGTTTCACCGCACGATCGCTTTGAAAAAGATGGCCCATATGAAAGAAAAACACAGCTGCTTTTTTTCGGCCTCAGTAGCAGACATCCAAATAGCCGACTTCTCCGAGTTTTTGCCTACTTTGGCTGCGTTACGCCTATCGAATAAAACCAAGACTTTTGGTTGGAATTGAGACCATTGGCCCGGCCTCAAAAGCGCTCTGGCGCCAAAGGTTACCAGTGACCGTCTGCGCAGTCCCAAGAGTGGGTATTGAAAGTATGATGGACGAGGCTGCCAAACACATGGATACCGAAAGCAACCCGGTAGTAGTTATTGTGCAAGTGGAGTACTAAGAATGTGTAGAAGTTCGAAAAGATAAATACATTTCCACGTGAGAAACATTAGCGGAAAAAGTGGTCCACCCCTCGGCCGAGGTCCGAAGTTTGCATATTATATGAGGCCCTATTCGATCAGGATTGCAAAGCGCCCGAAAGTAGTGCCATCTTTTTTATGAAGCCTATTTTCATCACTCAACATCCAGTTGTTGAGACTTGTCGATACGGCTACCGAGACGAGGAAGCAAAAAGAATAGCCTTTAGCAACAATAATTTTTTTTTAGGTGTGAAAATCCGGAAGATCAAGCAGATTAAGATCCAGAGAAAAGCAGCAGATTCGAATTAACGGCAGCTCAAGGTACATTAGGACATGATCCTCCTGCAGCATCGGCCAGCAGTGATATCTGGCCGCATTCCGGAGTCGTCGTTTACAAGTAGGGCTCACCATCGTGGCAGTGGCCCTGCGCAGCCACCTTCTTCTGCCCTGAGCGATGGAGAACTCCGTGTATCAAGTCTTCGCAGCAGTGGCCGTTCATACGCCGCCATCAGGGCGAGGTGGCTCTCGACATTGCCATCGCAACTACACCATAAATCGATCTCAGAGTACTCGACGAGGCCAAGCCCCAGCGAGACACTAAGCATTTTCCAATGCGATAACGACGATGCTACAACATTAGCGCTTTTAAGCCGACAGCTCAAGAGGATGTCCATATTCTCGTGCGGATGGAAACTTGGGCGACTTGTTCACCTAATCGCCCCGGCTTCTACGCCGCAGACTGCCCAACTCGAGAGAGTAGTGGTTCAGGATGTCCTAATGGCGGCATTTTTGTCTTATAAGCATAAACTAAGTTATTTCTTGCCACGACGGGAAACAACGTTATCGCATTGCGTGGCTCATGCATTTGCAGCGTAGCAGCTTATGTCTGCCACCAGTCTGACAAGACGCAGGTGCTCCTAGAGAAGCTCATTGGTTATCTGTAAATAATGTATCTCCCTTTGACCTCCCTCATAATTATAGCTGGTAATTTTGTCGCTCGCCTAGACCGACCCAACTCAAGTACGTTGATACACGGTTGCAGATCGTAGTTGCCAGATAATCAACCCACACTCAATACCGGTGTTTCAAGGACGTACTGGAATACCGGTTATTGATGTGTTCGCCACAGATGTTACCAAAAATAAAGGTCGCTTCTTTGGAAGGAATAACCCACTGCAAAAGGAGGGATGTATGCAAGCACGCATTCCAATTGCTTATAGATCCTCTGGTGTCGATGGGATCAACCCGAACCTCCAGAAACTTACTACATTGTATAACCTACCGTATGTAAAAAGTTCCCTGGAAGCGAAGTTATCTCGGTACCTTAAGCCATCAATACAGGAAGCTACAGCTTGTCAAAATCAGTCATAAATTCAATCCCCTCCCCCTCCCCCCGCCCAGAAAACACAGACCCTGACCCAATGACTTTACAGCATGTAGTCTCTCTGGGCGTGGCGCTTAAAACAATCTGCCGAATAACGTACGCCACACAACCGAAAAAACACCTAACGATGGTGGATGGTTGGCAAATAACAAAGTGCCAGCCATAAAAATTATCATTCAAAAATTGTTGCGTTATTAATCAGTCGTACGTGCAATAAGTTCAACTGTAATGATTAGTCGCTTCGCTGGTACGTTTCCGATGAATGGTACGATGCTTCGAGTGATGCCGTTCTTTATGGTCAGTGATAAGTCAGGACAGAGCGTAGCCTGCTCGAGCGAAGGTTCTCTGCCCTAAAGCTCCTGCATGTCCTCACAAACCTCCGGAACAAAAAAAATAGTGAGCTCAAGTAGGACTCGTAGTAAACACCTGAAAAGCGCCCTTACTTTGGCCCCTTGCTTAATTGCACTTTTTGGCGAGTGTCTGCGTACCGACACTCTGCCGAATCACTGGAAAGTTGCTTTGCGAAGGTAAAGGCTAGCCAACTTTGCCACCGTTATGAGGTAGAATGGCCAAAAAAAAGCGTATGCTACGAACTGTTTGCTGGTCCGCTAATCAAAAGAGTGTCTGCCTTCTTAGAGAGCAGAAAAGCTATATCGAAGAAACAACATGAATTTTAGAGACGGAGATAGCATGTAGTACCCTGACAGCGGACATTAAACAAGCGCTTAGCAATCCAACGAGCCTCCTATATGCAATGTTTGATTGTTTTAAAACCGCATTTAACACTGCACTAGGAGATTTGGTTCAGCATATCTTGGCGTACGTAAGTGTAATATAAAATACGCTTGCCTTAATGACTGCGATCTTAATGAAAAACAATATGGGCCTGGGTGAAGGCGTAGTAGCGCTTTGCCCGTTTTCCAAGCTTGACCTGGTCTAAAGAGACATTAGGAATCTTTTCTGTTTTCAGTCGTGCTTAAAGGTCTTCCTGACAGAATAAGAAATCGAAGAAACTTGGCCGAAATGAATTTTTACGCGTATAAGTTGATAACTTACGGTCCTAGCAGACTCTAGGTGCAGCATGCTCTGGGTCAACCTGAATAAGATCAGGGTCGTAAAATTCGGAAGGGCAAGCGGGATTGCGGTTGTCGGATCCCTCACTCAATACGGTAATTAATTCCCGTGCCTTGGGCTAGTCGTCTTCCGTAATAATCACACCTCGATTTCAGACATCACAGGAACATGCATAAAGATGCAGAAAGGTATAGACTGCATCCTATGCGATCAGGATTCCAAGTCGCCTTTTCCTTGTAACAACGCTCCACATATTTGATATCAAGACAGCGTAGGTCGCGACTTTCTCGGTAAATATGGTTTGTGAGATCCTAAGGGATGGAAATCTCGAACTATTCATACGAATGGAGACCCTTTTGTCGGAGTGTACTCTGGACTTCCGTCGTACGGCTGAAACCGACTAGCCTATCTCGTTACCAACGCTTCGCTGCTCACCAAAGATCTAAGGTACCTTTTTGGACCTCTCGAAACTGAGGCTTTTCCTAGTAGTCTATGAGTATGACAACTTAGGGACTAATAATCATAATTTATATATATATATATATATTGTTGTTATGTATTTTTAGACAAACGTGTTGTCGGATATATACCATCAAAGGTGAACATTAGTGTAACATTTGCACCTGTAGAGGATGAAAATGCGAATGAAAGATTGGATATGAATTTGTGCATGAAAGATAACGGGTATGATGTGGGACAACAGGTCATTAGAGGCTTGAGGAGAAAGCGCCCTATCCATTCTTGCCCTTTAGCAAAGGAAAAATGGTACCACTAGCAACCAGGGAGGCGCAGGTGAAGACGTCGTGGCGACGATTAGGCAGAGCACGCGCACTTCTCTTGTTTTTCTGGTAAAGACTTTTAGAGTGATTTCGTGTTTTAATGTGAAGGACACTTTAGGAGTTTTTGATCTACTCTTATCTCCCTCGTTTGTGATATAGCAAAGAATGTCGCTATCTTGTTGCGTCCCTTTTCCTGTTTTCAATGCCTTTCCTATCTTTCTAGGATCCAGGATGTATTTTCAGAATTGCAACCATTTGCAAGATTGGTCGTGTTATCCCTTTAGTTTTCCACCCCGTCACCCAATGTAGTTACGCTTTTTTGGATGGAAGAACCTGATATTACAATTTTGATGTCCATTAGTCTAGTGAACTGTTGCTAGAGCCCTCCAACTAAGCTCATCTATTGGATCGTCCTTATGGGCAATGATCCTGCGTAGCGGTCCTACTTCAAAAAGACTATTAGTTTTTATCCTTACATTACATTTTTTTTTATCAACATGGTACCTAGCAGCTTACCCCGTTTAGAAAAAAAAAACAATATCCGAAGTCGTTGGAACATCTCCTGACTATAAAAGTACAACAGTTAAAAACATTACCGGTGCCGTTTTGATTATCTCTTTCTTCATCCTGTTTTTTCTTGCATTATTAATATAATAACTAAAATTCGTTGAAAGGCCCCAGGCTCGAATATTAGTATGAAAATGTTTAGTTTTCGTTCGTCCTCAGATTTCCCTGTATAAAACGCGTGTCACTTGTAAACCAGCTCTAGTAACTCTTTTTTCTTATCTTACTTTCCGGCATTGGCATAGCTTCTTCCTCATTATTTATTTGGCTGCAACTATGTTTTTTGATATGCACAAACATTCCTGCGTCAATATTTCCGTATGCTACCTTCTAGCACCCCCTTAACCCAGAACAAGACCTCTTTCCTATAATATCCTTTCTTCTTTTCTCTAAGGGGCAGTCTTCTTTCTTCTTTAAAACGTGTTATAACGTACCTCATCTTAACTACCTCTTAACTGTATTTAAGCTCTCCAATTGAATACGAATTGAGCGGAGGGGAAGCCGCACTAGAGCGTTCCCTGCGCCCTCCCCCTCCACCCCCTCCCGGATTAAACCGCACCGATGTTCCGCACAATACTTTGAATGGATCCTTGATCTAAATTTGACAACATTCATGTCAACACTCTCATGCAATGCCAATAGATATGTGCCAGAACCGACTAAGCAAAGCTAGCCAAAAAGGAAGGCTTAAACGGTAATTCGTGAAACTTTAATCAACGAAGCGATAGCACTCAAAAATACATCCGCAGTAGCTTTCGATGGGCTCGAAGTCACTTAAATATTTGCAGCGCGTCACGAGGTGCTATCCTTGTCTGCTACCCATGCCCGCGATAGGTCAGTGGTAACGTATTTACTAATTTAATGATCTTGGTTAACTTAAAGACATGTCCTCTGTGTTTGAAACAGGGCGTAAAGACACCCAGCGTTTCGTGTTGCAAAAAGTCGTCTGCCTACAGGCTTAACGGCAGCATCAGACGTAAGACTCGAAACATTTACCATTGTAATCCTTATCTACTGAAGCGAACTGTGAGCTGCTATGGGAAAAGAGTGAAGTACCACAGAAAGCTTGACTGGTTGGAAAAAAACGTTCGTAGATAGCCTAACGCGTGTTTATATAACTAAAACGTAATACTTCGGTATTGCTAAATATTACTTTGAAAAGTCGCTCCGCGGAAGCGTGTAAAAACTTTCAGGCAGTCTCTGCGTAGAAGGTAAGCTCCATTTTTCCGCATATGTGGAAAACAGTGTTGGCAGCAGCTATAAGTAATAGCGTAAAAGGAGCTAAAGAAGATCGGAAAAGTTCACCGGCCATTACCTCACGATGTAGGTGTTTATCACGATGCTTCTATAGAGAGAAGTGAGAGATAACCCAGTTATTTACCAAAAAGGAATTCCAATATTGTTTGGCATTTTATTGGAAAATTAGCTTGACATACCAAATGCAAAAGATGGGTTGCATTAAGTGCTCGAATCGACATGAAAAAGCCCGTCACCTGCTCCAGTTCGATGGATAGGGTTTGTGGCTTGCACATTTATGCAAGCCTTCTTCGACTTCAAATGGCCCCTAGTCTCGGATGGTGGGTAGAGACGACTATCGGGGGGTTTAAAAGATTGCGCGATACCGTTAATGGACATATAAATGTTTTGAGGAGGCGTAAGACTGTCAAAAGCTCATTTAAAGCACTGGCAACAAAAGGAGCCCTAGCTCCTAGCACTGCATTTTAAATTGAGGCTTGGAAAGGGCAAAGCGATGCAGCTTATCAGATATGGTCAAAAAGACGCTGATATTACTGGAAGGCGTACAAATTAGAACCAAAAACGCATAGAAAGAAAGTGGCAAACGGGCGAAGAAGAGAAAGACTTTCATGATGACTACGCATTGCAGAGAAGAAACTAAAGGAGTGTCGGGCAATCTCGTTTCTGAAAATAAAGTGAATAGATTAAATAGCTCTATTGTGTGATTTAGTCCGTTGGCTAGTTGTAAGAAGAGGTCATTAATAAGCCAATACCAACTATCCTAGATAAGGCCACTACTCTTGAGGTTCGGACACAACACGAGGAGATTTACCTGATCCTAACATTGGAAGGGTTGACAGATAGTTTTTTTTATGTGACAAATAGTTGCGCATGACCGTTCTTAGCTGGTGGAGTGACTTGTCGGGTTAATTCCAATGGCAACTGAAACTTTAGCTTATAACACACGGAACTTTTTGTTCTGTGACATTCCTTAATAGATCAAACAGTCTGAAACTGAGCAGTAACATATTTGTGATGCCCTTAGATGTTCGAAGCTGCACGCGCGCCACATTAAAAACAAAATGCATATAAGCAATTGCGCTGTAAACAGTGGATTTTGTTAAAGTTCTCTGGAAATATGTAACAAGGATGATATTACCGTCAATTATCCTGGCACGTTCGAATCACCCGAATGGACTAGATAACTTGTTGAACTCGTCGCTTGTCAAGATCTAAGTTTTCGACCGTCGACCGTGAGATCATCAACAATAAGCATGTGGATACGTTGTCTCAACGCTAGAGAAGAAGGCAGTTTTAGTGACCAGCATTGGAACAATGAAATGTTGATGCTTAATAAGCAATCCAAATGATTCTTCGAAACCTATTGCTCACGTGATATCCTAATATTCCATACTTTAGGCACGGCTCTGATCCTGCAGATACAGTCTTTCGACTCACTACGGCACGCATTAGCAACCCACATGTTGAAGACTACATGTGCAGAGCCGTCTAACTAGAGATTTATTCATATGTCTATAAAGCAACGACCATGCTTTAAAAAACTCAACGTCACACGGATCAAAACAAACACTTGACACAATGCACCCAGGAATACCCGCACGAAAGACTCAAAGGCTTGTGTGACGCTTCAGAGTGTAGTCATAAAGAACGATCTACGCACGACCAATGCCTCTTCCTGGACGATTGTATTGTTGTCCCGGTTTCTTTTCAAAAAAAGGGAAGTGCGCCTACCACTGAGACGGGCTTCAGAGTGAGCAAGGTAAAACACTTCCGGAAAACAATCGCCGCTACACCTATGTTCCCTGTCGCTTACAGAGCACTCACTATCTATTACGAGTAACTGGCGGCGGGGGCCAAAGCACGAAAAGACAAACTCGACTTCGTCAACCAACATGTTGTCATTTCTAGGTATTCTGAGCGGGAATTGAGGGTCTACGCGTTAGCTCTACACCGGAACAAAGAGAAATGCGTGAAGGATCGAGTTATTGGAAAGTGATCCATGAGGTTCGCTAAAGTAGTGAACTGTGAGTGGAGCCATGCCACTTATATGAATTCACAGACTAGCCGCCATCTGTTTTCAACTAATTCATTTAAGGTAACGACCAAATTTCGACAACTTGGTAACTCCAGTATGACTCAAGCTGGTACTCTTGCTACGCTATCTTGACATGAAGGTTCCTGGAGATGAACCGAAGGCAGAACTTGCACTCTAAGAGCGTGGTCACGAGCTTCCCACTCAGGCGGCCATCGTTAAGTCCGTACCGAAGTGTAGGCGAACTAGTTTTAAAGGTATACATCCAAGCGAAGACTATCTAAGTCTAGGCAACAACCCACACAATGACAATTATGAGAAATCTCTAAGGCAGTAATCCGTCTGCTACGGATGTAAATTGGGTGCAAAAATGCCTCTATTTAGCCACGCGCCTTGTGATTTTCTGTAAAGGGAAGGCGTATCATTAAGATATACCCAATCACATTTTTCTTTTCAAACGCTTGCCTCAGTTCCTGTATCCCTACGCTATTTGCACTATTTGGGTTCGTATTGCAACCATGACTGCAATATAATATGGAAAAGTTTGTGGAGCTATGTGTATTAGATTATCAAATTATGCAAGGTACAGATTAGCCCGCTCTAATGCATACCCCTTTTTAGATTAACGCTTCACGCCATCAGTGCTTTACAATGACAACAGTAATGAGGAAGCATAAAATGTTGTAATATCAATAAGTACATTGTAAGGACACACATGTGAAGGACAATTCAGCGGAACTAAACTTGGTTATCATCTGGACGGAACCGCCCATGAATTTGCTGAGTAGATCCGTAACAGTTTTGCAGTACGTTATTACTGTTACTGATAATAATATAATTATTGTTTGCTGGGTTGCCTGAAGAAGATTTGACGCTTTCTGGATAATGCATTGGACAAGTGCAGACCTTGTGGCCGACGTGGTTCGAAGCGAGGCTATATAGCGGTTAACCACAAACATGGTAAGCATAGTGACGGAAGGGAGAAACGCGCGAAACGGAAGAGGAAAATGCCGGAGATGCAGACGGGCCCAGAATAGAGGAGAGTATTACTGACACCTTTGGAATGATCGGCTTCGAATTATAGCTGGGGCGAAATGGTTGCGACTATATGCAACCGACTAACGCGGAAATGATTCTGGTGAGACTGGGCAAAAGAGGCGTGTGATTAACATTTACTGTGAGTCCAATACTTTCGAGTTTATACATTGTGCCAGTTTTAGACGCGAATAAGACATTCTTCATTTAGCCGACAAACAAAAAAGCATTTGCGCGATTAGTATTCTAACGTAGTTACTAGTATTGTCAAACTACCTCGCTGTGAAGTGCTACTACATCACTCCCTCTTACCGATAGTAAAGCAGCGGATCACATAGGTAGATGCCCGTTCAACTCGTTAAAAACAATACATATTTTTTCATTATTTGGACCAACGTTGTCGACAACTCTTTATTGGCCATACCAACATGAGTACGGACAATAAGGTAACGTATTAATCTCAATTAATAGTAATTTTAATGTCATCAGTACCAAGCGATTTCGGGCCTGACTACAAATTTGAATGCCATTCACAATCTAAATATTAGATATGCTTCATTCATTTGATACACAAGGAAATAGAGAGGTCAAAATCTAGTTAACCTTCTGTATAAAAACCTACCAAACACGATCTGCATGATTTCGCGGTGTTCCATCGTGGAACCATACATCTACATTTCAGTAGCATACACCATAGTTTTAATATCGGGATCCAGATAACTAAGAGAATACATATATATGTAGGATGTAGGTAAGAGGTTTTAAGATCGCTATTCCGCGGGCTTTTGTTGGCCTGAACACAAAAGCCATGACAGTGTAAAAAGACTGATATACAATTTACAAGGCGGGATCCCATTCTAGGATTCGGAAAGACGTCCAACGATTTCTTGTCGTAGCTTTGTCAAACGCAGATTTGAAATTAACATGGTAGACATGGAAAAGTGTCGAATGATTGGCAAGTAGCTCCCAGAGCTCTTCAAGCATTCAAGAAGTTGGAGACTTGTGGGAAGTCCAAAATGTGATCTAGCAAATTACATTTTGTAGAAGAAATCTTGCTTACTCGCGTTTTCGTAGATACTACTTATATTACGTACATACATACAAATATATGTTTGTGTTAATGATGCTTTCCATGAATTTGCATGGAGCGGAAAGGTTAGTAATACCGGTCTTTCGTTTAGAGCTTCTAGCGTGCAGCCCCTTTTTTGAACAGGGCAGACTATTGCATGATTCAAGTAGATCTGGCGAAAATAAGACGTCTACAAAAAAACGTAACGATTTCTTCAGGAGCTTCACTGTTTCCATTAGCGATTAAAGTGTTTGCGCATGTCTTCAACTAAGGAGTCCATCTCATTTAGACTTGTAATATCATTTTTCAAATGCAATGTTAGCTAAAGGTTTTTTTTTTTATCTAACTGCGTATTTTTTATTCGATACAGGTATTTTTGGCAGAAGAATTTTTCGATAATTGTGTCCTACTTATCCTGTTCGTCATTTGTTTAAGTTCAATCCTTAATCAACCTATTGATTCCAACCTATGTTCGACCAATTTACATGCTTGTACGTGGCACTGGCTCGTAAGGAGAAAGACGCGCGCTTTTTCAAAAAGACCGTTTCTCTGAGTCACCTCGCCGAGAATTTTGCAGAGCTTTTCTTGTTCTTTCTTAAACGGACAGTTCTTCAAATCTTCAGTGAGCTGTGATCAATTTTGATGGATGCTTTAGAAATATGCAGACCTTTCAAAGGAAAAGCATATGTTTTTGAAACTTTGAGGAGGTTTGGTTGACACACTCAATTCTGTTGCCTAAATCGAAATTTTTCTGTTTATAATTAAAAATAGGACCCTTTTTATTCTAGTCTAGTTTCCCACGAAGTCAAATAATTTATTAGAAGAGCGGAAATTTGAAACTGAAGTGAAACGTGTATTTTTCCGATGAAGTCGTCATGTTCAGACTGTTTCCTGCTGAAAGGTTGACGCTGCGTGGTCACGCTAGTTATGATATACACTGAGAAAAGCCTTCGTCAGTGTAGACGTTGGAAAGAAGATATGGTTTAGAATAATTCCAGCGTGCTGCTCAGAGCTGAGTGAGCAATTCGATGATCTCCAATCCATTCTCGGGAAATTGAGATGATACAATACGTCTTCTATCTGCTTAGCATTATATACTGGATGTTTTGTTTTATTATAGTGGGGCATAGAATACGCGTATCCGACGTAAAATCCGACCAAAAGGTGATTCTATAACAATGAGCTCTATTTGTTTGATAGGCTGTTTGCTACACTGAGTTGCGCCTTCGGAATTACTTCCTTTCCTTAAGAAGATGCGGTTCCTCTCTATCCAGTCGACATGTCTGGGATATCTCAGAAACGAGCAAGTTCATAGGGCTTACATCTCTTGATAGCAGTTTTTGGCTATACACCCCATATGAATGTTTTCGCTTCAGACGAATTCTTCGAAAACACTTATTTCATTTGATTTTGTCATTGATAAGTGTTAACTTCGAGTAGAACATATTTTAATTTAGCGTGATTTAGTTCCCAGTTACAACAGTGACGGCAAATTTGTCCCGCTAATCGATTTAATAAAAGTATAGCCATTGTCATGTCCTACTTTGTTGTTGTTGCCGCTGCTGTGGTTGTTGTTGTTACTGGTTTGTTGTTTTGTTGTTGTTGACGCAGTTCTTCGACGATTTCGTATTGACTCCGATTTTTTTTTGGAGTGGCATTGAGACGAGGTGCCTCGAACGCAAAACGATTTTTGACGCTGAGTTCGACCAGCAAGCAAGAAGTACTTAGTGCTACCAGCAGTCAACATCAAAATTGGTTTCTGAGTTCAATTGTCACTAGAACTCCTTCAAACTTCCTTTACTCAAATAATATATATTTTAATAGAGAAATATGTGGTTGACATTTTTAGAAGAATTAAATCACCCTGCGACTTCGTCCTTTGGGGAAAAATAGCTTCCTATGCAGTCATTATAACATACTACATAGCGTTCTATTATAATTTTAGCGCTATTCTTTTGATTTCTAAGATGGCTGACTGGCATATCAGACCTGGTTTCCCTAGAGTGGCTACGCGAAGTGCGCCACCACTTAGGATAGTATTAATAGTTTACTCATTGCTTCAGCATGTGCTTCGGTTCATAATTAAAAGGTATTATGCATGGAGGTAAAATCAGTTCCACTTCCTTATCCCGAGCTAAATGCTGCTCGCGCTAAACATTACGTTGAAAAGACATTAGTGCTGAATTATAAAACGACCATATCAAACAAAAAGTGAGAAAATCCTATAGTGACAGTAGACAAGCTGGAGCGTAGGAGAATGCTACACAGCAGCCATTTGCAACGTCATGTTGGATTGACTATGTAAATATACGAATGTAGTGTGGAGCCATATGCAGTAAAAAAGAGATATTAAAATGTGGCTTAGTGTGTACACTAATACAGCGCTCGGAATTATTAATAGAGGTAGACCAAGCTCGCAGTCGGTGGACAGAGCTGATACAAGACATCTTGAGAGAGCCTCGTACTGCAAAATCCCACCGAGCTAATCGGCTCGTAGGTACGGACAGCACGTGGTAACAGCATTATATAGATACGATTGCTCGTACATCAAAACACAAATTACCATACATTGACCAAAATTGAATATTCCCGTTCATCAACGAATTCAATTATCATGTGTGATTAAACAAAGAAAAAATAGTAAAAGCAGTTTCGCTATTGAATTACTAGCTGGTTGCCGTACCATTTTTGACAAACCGACTGCGTCACATACGGTACAACTGCGACGATTATTTAAAGTAGTACACGCCAATTTATTACACATACTGTATCTTTAGTACCATCTGTACTCCAAGCACAATAACACAATGTTTGCAACAATACTTGAATTATTTGTACCGGTTTTTCACGCAACTTTCTTCGACTACGTTTCTACACATTAGTATTGGTCACTACTGCGGTACGGTTGATAAGCCCATGCAGTTTCAATATTTACCCAAGTGAACAAGAACTCCTACCGCAATTTCGTGTACCTTTAACGTGTAAATGTATGCCTATACGCTTTATGTGATACTCGTGCTATGATACGCTGTTATCGCCGTTCAGTTGCTTAACGAGATCCCACCTTGCAAGCCCTCACTCGTGCAGTAGCTCCGAACCTTGCCCTTGGTAATTCCAGTCTGAGTTGCTCCTCCTGCCGGCTTTCTTCCGTTGGACGACAAGCGTTCAACGAATACGATAGCGTAGTTCGGGCGTAGCCATGGCCTAAAGTGACACGGCTTTCTAAGGAAAGCCCCGCCCTTTAGAGTGCAGGCTCCTCCCTCTCTGCCGCGCATAATTACCTACCTAACTGTTGGGCGCATGGGCGAGTGGGCGGTGGCCACTGGGCGCCGTAACCTAACTCTAAGGGGGCGCTCTCTTGGCAGTGTTTGGGCAAAAGGCACAGTGGCCATTGCACTTTTAGCGAATACAACGCGTA
Organism: Varroa destructor; assembly: GCF_002443255.2. Taxonomy (NCBI): domain Eukaryota; kingdom Metazoa; phylum Arthropoda; class Arachnida; order Mesostigmata; family Varroidae; genus Varroa; species Varroa destructor. The sequence goes on along the minus strand of NW_019211456.1, from coordinate 55,283,374 downwards.
ACTATAGGCTATTTATTACCACTTGGTGTCCGTCACTTTACTGTAGATCGAGTCGACCCATAGCAGCTCCGACTAAGCAGTCATGCTAAACCTGATGTGGCTTATAGGTCTAATGCTGTAGATATACTCAAGTACGCTATGAACTCACTGAGTCTGAGTGAATAATTCTCTTTCCTTATAAAGTGCCTGCCTCAACGTGGACCCCACGCTGCCTCACGTCTTGTTGTGCGTGTCCTTAATTGAATAATAGTGCCTCGACATCTTGGCTAAAACCGTATCTATCGCAACGGTAAGAGTAAATAGAATTACAATAATCCTATTTATTTTATAATAGCAGCTCTGGCCTCAGATCCCGTGGAAGTCGCGGATGGCACTTCACTAAAATCATTGCTACGCAGTGCAAATTATACAGTGTAATTAAAGTTCGTTAGGTATCCAACTCCATATATGCTGCTATGCGATATATGCTGCACTATATGACTACAATGCATGTACATGTGCATTTTTCATCTTTTTAGTATTTGAGACATAGGAAGTGTAGTTGCACACTGTTTTGAGCTACTTATTGCTTACGCATTCGAATTGTCTATTTGTCTAAATAGGGAATGTTATCTTTTTTTTTTTTTCATCTATAATGGCAAATCTTTCATTGGCTTTATAAGCATGAAGCCTATATATGCCTTCAAATTCTACAGCCAACAAGCACAAACCCTCATTTAGGCTTAACTTGGAGAAACACTGACTCAAGTGGAAGACATTTACTGTTATAAAAAGAAGCAAATTACGGATATAACATTTAACTACAGCCAACCATATATACAGCTACATAATTTTACCCAAAGCAATTCAATTCTTAGGCTGTAAAAATTGTATTATAACTTCTGCATTCCTTTATCTAGCATGTGTATAACATTCACATGAAGCCCTATTGCTCTTTAACTAAATAATGAGCTTGCGACTCAGTGGAGTAGTCATTGCTTTCAGACATATTGTTTGCAACTTGTTTTAAAATAAATCAGAACTTCAATTCTAACAATGGTGACGGCCACAGGTGCAGTATGTTCTTCTTCACTTGCATGAGATCAACAGCCAGGCTGCATAGCTTCGTTACTGGATCCTTCATACATGCACTGTTTTCGATAGTAAGCGAGTAAAATACTAGGTTATTCAATAGATTTGCGTGATTTTTGTTGTTATCTTATTTTTTTCATGTGGAAGAGTTGTGTCCTGCTGACAAGTTCTTGCTCTACAAATGTCATCGGGGGTTTTTAACTCGATTTCAAATTTCTGTAAGCTCTAAACCGACGTTTGACTTTTTTAGAAAAAAAATACGATTTCTAAATTTGATATAATATAAAGCATACGTACGATTAAAAAAACACTTGAAAATATACAAGACCAAATAAAAAGTAATGAAACACATTTTCAAACAATTGAGAAAATATTGCAGAAATATACTCGAAACGAACTGAAAATAATTCATTTGAGTGTAACAAGCAAAAAATAATATTCTTAAAGGTTTGAAGAGTAAATATGGAAAATGAAATGTTTTTTTATTTTAATATGACCGTATGAATGTGAATGATTTTGAGTATGGTTTCAGTTATTTGTTTAGTCTGAACAACTTCTTTGGAATTATCACTTTTAGGTATAGCATCAAGGAGTTGCCCGCATGAGAAGTCTGACCGCACTGAGTTTTGTTGGGCCAATCTGAAATTTTTCCAACCGATCGACGAAGTGGCGTGGCAGCCATGCAAGCAGCTAAATTTAATAATAAAAAAATGTAATAATAATCCAGTAATTACAAGCCAGCACTAAGAATTAGAACAACGCTTGTTAATTATGGCAATGCATTTGAAAAAAAACAGGCATTAACCGCGTTGGTCCCTAATCCAATGGATACAGTAACGCAAATTTTTCTGTTTCCTGATTCAACTCAATATATCTTAAAAGGTAAAATATTTAGTTAGAAGATATACTTAGAACGCAGAATTATCTACTGTAGTCAGTGGTTCTATACTCGGTGTTATGTTTATACATCTGCTGGTTTGTTATGGTTACCATAGCAACGCACTTAAAGGAACCCGCATTGGCCGCCCAGGCCACGCCGCCAGTGAGACCGAGTCTTATCGTGCAGTGCTTTGCTCAATAACCTTGGCTGCTTTCTATAAAGCTTTTTCGTTAGCTCCTTCAATGATTAAGAGTATACTTCAACCGTTAGCGACACAGCAGGACCCATGAAGTTTTAATGGATAATATCTGCATTAGACCATTAAGCAAACACCATCGGCTGTACATTTGCTTTAGGATGATGTCCCGCCGGTTTCGTTGCATTTACTTATTGGATACTCGATTCATTTTTCATCACAAGCCACAATTCAGTGAAAAAAGTAGGTCATTGCTGTGAGACCAAACAGAAACAAGGATTTTTGTCTTTCTTTTATCCTCGTTGAGATCGTAGGCACCTATTTTTTAATTTGACTGAGATGAACAAGTATGGTATTTTTCCAGACACTAAAGCGGAATATTAACACTTTGAGATGGATCGCTTTGCCATAAAATTCTCAACTCTTCGGTGTTTATGCTTGCAGCGTCATTGCCGAGTTCAAAATTTATTTTCCCGAATTTGCGAAACCAACGGGGCTCACGATGGTCCTAGCAATTGAACCTTCACCACTGTAGTTCTAAGATGGAACTCAAATCTGTAAGTCCCCCAAGGTTTCTGATATTCCATGTGTCACTACAACTGGTCCATCAGAAGCCTGAGTAGTCGCTATTCGAGTGAATAGAGTTCATAGAGTATACGTGCTCCTGGAATATAAAAATGTGCTTCAAAATGTTACATTGTTATAAAATTACGCCATCTTGAAGTATGAGATTGATGTTTGTCTCTTTAAATTTTTATTATTTCGATTTACGATGTGCTCTTCTCATGTTTTTTTTTTTCCATAGGTATGTTTAATATCTCTGTGAGATATGATCGACTGGATAATTATCGATCAAGCTCTTAACCCGAGCTCGAGACTGACTTTTTCAAATCAAAATTTCTCAAAAGTAGAAAGCACTCAATTAATTGAGCAAGCTAAGGTTCATTTTTTCAGTTAAAAATCATTGATCTTAAACTAGTCACATTGTCGCCTAAGGATCGAATCTTTTATTCCCAAGCAGGTTTTCCCAGAGGAATTTTACTCTAAAACAGGGCAGCCGAATTGATTTTTTAGTTCTGGTTATCTGGCCTTCACTTTAGGGTGGTTAGGCTTTTCAAAGATGATTAGCTCAACGTTGAACACTTTGTATTTTACAAAATCTTTTCTCAGTACTGTAATACATAGTAATAATCTTTTTTCAAACAAATATACTTTTCAATAAGGCTAACATTTATACAGTTGGTTGAACGACCGCTAAATTATCACGAAATATATCTATCGTTTTATCGTTCCGAAATCAGGTCGAATAGCCTTTTTTAAATATTTATAGCTTTTGAACTTTTAGAGGTGAGAGCTTGTTGCGGTTGTTTTACACCGGAAACAAGGCTCGTTCTTAGACAAAAAGATTTACATGAATTACAAAGTGCTAAGCTGCTACGGCTGCGTGTCCAGACTCTTTGAATCAAAAAGGCTTACCTCGTAAGTTGCTCCACCGATCCCCGCAGATCAGTGGAAGATATTTCTACGTGTGTTAAGTGCTTTGGGATTCGTCTTTGAATAAATCTCAGAACAGAACAATGGTAACCAAATAGTATGAAATCCCTAAAACGAAATTTGTATTAATTTGGAGCTTAGCGAATCCGTACATAACTTCTAAGTTGACATTGTTTATAGCTAAGGATTCTTAAGTAATCACGAGAATCTATCAAAAGTCATTATTAATACGCGTCCCACATAACAGTGAGGTGCAGTGTCAATTTTTTTCGGGATTTTTTTCTGAAACAAGCAGTATTTCAGTGTTTTTTTTTATGGTTTGAAAACTTTACACTGATTTAGGGGCCAAAAAGCAGTACGCGATTTGACTTTTAAACTCAATCGTCGCTTGCCTTCGATAAAAGTCACACACAAAGCTAACTCGTATCCCTCAAATCGTAGTTATTCTTTTGAATTTAAAACACATATTGAAGTTTTAAAATATACTAAAAATTGGTAACAGTGAGACTGTGTTTTTTGGCTCAAAATAGGTTTGATCGTATGCTTTTTTTATCATTTTAGGCCGATGCGATGGAGCAAACCGAAATAACGCACAGAGACTTTGCAATCAAATGAAGTCTTCAAGGGGGCTAAAGTCGTGTGCAACACTTTAAATACGATATTTTCTACTAGGTGAACGTAGAATTAGTAAATTTTAGCCCAAAAATTGGTCGGACGTTAGTTCCACAAAGATATAAACACTTACATTTCATAGATGAAAAAGCAAGGGGTTCAAGTCTCTATCTAATCTGCCAAGTTGTGGAACTTCAATTTCTGCACTTAGTTGTAAGAGAAGGCCGACGCTTCAAGTTCTATCTCATCTTTACGTCTCCTGAGGGATGATTTATCAGTAGGATCAAATCCGAGATTAGTAATTTGATTTGGCAATTTTAATTTTCTAATTGAAATCTCTAGTAAGGGTGCGTATTTCTCAAGGGTTCTCACGCTCAGTGTCTCAAGGGTCAGATTGGTCATGAGACATACGCTCTGCTTGCTTTATTCAAAAGAAAAGCAAGCAGCCTGCAAGGCACGATTATACATACAGCTGTCTAATATCTCGTTTATAGTTTGGGATTCACTTAATAGAATGGGATCCAAATGATGTGTAGCCGCCATCTAGCGAACGGTAGTCACACATGTGTGTATGTTTTAGCGTTTAGGCCAACGCGGGTCGGTCCTTGATGATTACTAAGCCCAAAGGCGGGTTACAGTAGCTTTGTTGGTACGAATAAGGCGACCGTACATGTAGAATCAGGTGATCCCTAAATTAGGAACACACTTTATTAGCATTTTAGTTCTCCTACAACATCACACATCTTAAATAATAACGGTTTCTCACCCTTCTAAAAGTATAATCTTCAAGACTTTTCTACGAAATAAATCGATAGAACTTGTGATTGAGGTAGTGCCAACAATCACTTCGGTTTCGTTAGGACTAGCTCTAAACAATCGAAGATAACCCAGTGATAACGTCTTTGCTGGTTTACCGGGCTCGATGGCTCATAGTGTCAAAAATGAAAAGCAATTGAGGCTAGGCGAAGTGTATACTTAGTTGATTTAATTACTTCAGATAATTTTGGTAGATGCTAAGGCGAAGAAGAACTGCATCGAAAGACGAGCCAGAAACATTTCTTGTGGGAGGTTAAGTTCAAGTAGTTGCTAAGGCTTTTGGGTAAGAACTGAGCTCGCTCTCTTACAGAGCTCTAGTACCAAGCCATTCAATTAGGTAATCCCTAATCTTCTAGCTCACGACTGAACAGTGGCTTACGGTCCTCCAAGATGGCGTACCCCAAATTTTTCTCTGGAACAAACATCATAAGCTACATTGGAAAGGCTCGCAGGTCTCTGAAATCGGATAATGGACGAGAATAAAACAACATTACAACTAGTACAATTACTAAAGTGACTTATATACATATACATATACTTATATACATACATATAGTTCACTCTTTGGGGTGAACTATATGTATGTAATTGTTGTAAGCTATCTTTGTGGAATTCAAAACTCCTAAAACCAGGTTTCTACTTGATAAAACACTTAGTATTTTAGTAATTATACTAGATATATTATAAGGAGTTATCGAACGCAATAAGTACGGGAATTATAACAGGGAACTATAAAAGATTTTCAGTTACTAGATAACCGAAGGGAGCTAAAGAGGCCTAAAGAGAGCTAAAGCTAAGGTAATCCGTTATAGTCTAAATTGTAGCAACTGTTTCAACAGTTTATTAACTAGATATTACACACATATTTATGTATACCGCCACTTTGAGTACAGAGCACTGCTAGCGAGCGATCCGAGTGTTTCTGTTGCGTTAGCTTTTTGCACTTGTAAAGGTATGGGGTAGAAATCTCCTGTTTTTTCAATATTCTGTAATCCTAGATAGGCGTCTGTCAGGAGCTGCGCCATATATTATACGACCGTCTCGAACGCAAATTATGCTCTACTATTTTTAAAATACTCTTCCTATTTAAAATAACATGACTTTTCAGAAATATATGACCTACTGAATGCCGCGAATGCATCTAGGTTTCACAGACCCTTATGACCCTTATGGATATGCTGATAAATGTTTCAATGTGCAGATGAATTATCGACTGAAAAGACGGGCTTTTGATTTAGCTTACCCAGATCCAGCTTGCAGATGCTCATAGATACACTGCAAGCTTGTGATATTACATCGATAATTTAGAGTTGTAGATAGTCAAAATAAATAATAAATAAAAAAAATTTTTATTGTCGAAGCTTTTTCATGTGAAAGACAAGCATGACATCATATTTGCATCTTCTTGTATTTAAACAATATAGCCAATTAAATGAACTTTACTTTGATTTAGTTCCTGCAACGTTGATCAAGGAAATCACTGCAATACCGAACTATATATGACAATGAAAATCGCCAGGCTTGTCTTGTTACCAGAAAGATTATAGAAGTACATGAGAGTCTGCCAGCTCCTCTGGTAGATAAAGGCAAACTGTACACAAAATTGCTTCATATTTTATACTTTGAAGGTAGAGGGTTGAACCTTAATTAATTATTCCATTGAAACCAATTTTTTATCAATGGACTTTTTCAGAAATATGGAGCGATTGCGTACACGGGCCGATTTCACGTTAATTATATTCTGTTATTATTAAAGTGTATATATTTTTATGTGGTAATGAATTGTATGCTACGCTGTAAAATATGACACAATACAGGTTAATAAGTTTCTCCTACTAAAATAACGCTTGATACTAATTGAGCTCAAATGCTACAAAATGCTTTCGTATCGTTACTGAAACTGCGTTTGAAGTAATCCTTTGAAAATAAGAGTGAGTCATAACATGTAATCAATAATTTTAGTAAATATCTTCACCTTCCGTGATTTCCGAGAACTTAACACTTAACTTTTTAAGCATAATAGCTTCTTGGAGAGACAGCGGATATTGTTCAGTTTGTGTAGAATGTCAAGCAATGCTATAATTCCAGAATTTCAAAATGTACGCAACTTTTTTCCTGTGTTGTGCAATTAGTGATGCTGTTTTCGTCTTACTGAAGTGAACCTCCAATAACGAATTCCAGTTTCAGTTGTTAAGGGAATCGCACATTACTTGCAACGGAGGAGATTAAGTTAAACTCATTACCTTTACAAAGTAACAACAAAAGACTAAAGATCACAAGTATGTAAAGATAAACAATGTTTTGCAGACATAATTCATTTTTTATAAGAAAATACTTTTTTCAAATTAAGATACTTCAAATTTTTGTCAATGAAACTGTATTAGCCGTCCAAACGAAACTGGCCATTAATTAACATTCAAATAACTACCGCTCTACTTAATACGTTACTACTAGAAAAAAGTGGGACCAGTTGCAACGGAACACCATTCTGTGTCTTGTCTGCGTCTAATTCTAGGATGATGCAGCACGTATTCAACCGTTCAGCATATAATACCCTAGAATTATACGCAAATAAGATCTCTAATAAATAGCAATAAACAATACGGTAGTAGTAGCAAATAGCTGTAGTGCGTGCGGCTTAGAAGAAAATATTAACTGTCTCACTGATATATAATTTGCCTAACAGCTACACAGAGGCTTAAAAACCGTCGCAATCCACCGATCCTATTTTATTCGTATACAACAAAATAAATTGGTTATAGATTGGTGTTAAGGTATCATGTACGGGCCTCAAGCATAAGTTGCCAGGTGCTGATCCAAAGAATGATGCGTTGCTTTAAGTCTGGAAGAAAGTAAGCTCAGAGACCTAAGGAACCTTTAGCCGTCAACCAGGACTATGTACAACAAAACAAAAAGTGGAGCAAAAAAGAAACAGGATAAAGAAAGAACTTGATGGCATAGTGAGGACATTAGACAAAGGAGATGAATATGAAGACGGCAACAGTCTAAGGCAACGAGTAGAAGGTGAAAGTGGTTGAAGTGAAAACATTGTATCATTCTCTAGGGACAAGGTTAATCACTATTCATGGAATCCTGGTGGAGGTAGAGTGTCCTAGCCACCTTTATGACGTATGGTGGGGAACGATCGCAAATAGCCCTGGGGAAGTCTGTTGATATGCTAACAGATCGCCCCGGGGCCAAGAGGACTCGGTAGCAACGTATACAGGAGCTGAGGGAGTAAAGTGTATTCAATTCCAGCAAAGCTATGTCAGGGGGATAAGAAACCAGACAAAGTCAGTCGACTAGCCTCAGGCTGTCCTCCTTTCGATACAGTTCTCTGACGCAGTATCGTACAAACTCAGGGAAACGAGTAAATCCATTCTTCGTTACAGCCTGTCGGTGTATATACTTTATAATACAACTATTTGAATATAGAGGAGAAATAAGGGTTAGCTTGCTTTTCGGCAGTGTCGAATTTAGCGAAAATTCATCATGTTTTGGTACTTGGGGAACTTTTGAGTTTGTTGCGTTACAATCTATTACGTGAGCGGAGTAGAAACTACTATATGAGAGAAGAAACTCCTTGCCAGCAACTAGTAATATTTTATCAGGACCAGTGCGTTCGTAACAGTAACTGATAATCAGTTCGACTGACATTAATTCGAACAAATGCTGCAAAGAAAAAGAAGGACCTCGACTGATTGCTAATAGTAGCGTTTATAATAATACTATTAATCAGGACAAAATAATGCATATTAAATTAATTTTATAGACTCAACGACACCCATATAACTCGTCTTAGCCCATATATTTTAAACAGTTCTATATACTCTCTCTTATACGGCATATTGTGTTATTGACCTGTATATTTAACTATTACCACCAAAACTGACCAAATGATATTTGATCGATCGAATAATAGATACTATAAGCGTTCAAATCCACTGCCAAACCATAATAAGTATAATTATCCCGTAGTAGAATATAGCGTTAACTTAATCACTGTAGCCTAAAGTTGCACCAAGGCTTCGGCCCTGAATTTGCATTTAGTTATCCAATTTTACATAGGATCCACGGGTACATGTATAGAGTTCAAGGCCATTATATTAGCTATCTCAGGCACAAATGAATCGATTGCGTACGTTGTGTCTCACGAAGGCTGTGATTAAAAAAAACAATATATTTGTCCTATATACTAACAATAAAAAATTATTTCAAAGGATTAATACTCAATTCATATACTCAAACATGGGCAAAAATATAAATAGAGATATGTATGCTACCAATCTTTCAAGTAGTTTTTTACCAATAGAATTTAAAGCAATTGCTTTTGTTCCTAAACGATTATAGTAACTGGTGGAATACAATATCTCTCTCTATAAGTTCTGTCGAAATTTGTTTTTTCATTGTATGTGATCACAGTTTTGCACAAACATAACGTCTAACAATCTTTTGTACAAAACATTTAACGAAAAATGCGCAGTCACGCTGGTGATGCAGCTTGCGGCTGGCATACCTACCCTAAATATAATGGAGCCACCCAAAATATCAGCTGAATACGCCAACATAAAGAACAATAAACACGCTACAAATCAATTAGCTGAAAGCTATTATTTAAAAACAAAGCTATTTTTTTTTCTTTAAGTATACCTCCGGGATACTGTTTTGCGAAGAAATACCGACAGCAAACGAT
>NW_019211456.1:55233362-55273512 GCF_002443255.2 Varroa destructor | reverse complement strand
ATTATAAACAGAACTTCAAGCCTCACCCAAAAAAAAAAGCCAACGAAATCCATTGAATTAATTAGAAAAAAACTTTAAAATGTGAACAATTCCCTTTGGTATATAATAGTCAACAATCAACATACGAGAAAATAAAAAAAGAAAGCAGACAACAAACAGAAACTGCCATTACTTTCCAATCATGCTTATATAATTCTTTCACAAATCGATCGAAGATAACGTTTATGGGTTCTCGCATAATTAAATTCCATCTTTTACCGATGTTTGGATCATATCTCGTGATGTTATGTAGTCCCCATCGGGGCTGATTTGACTCACAACCGGGATCGAACCATATTCAGACAAAAAAGCAAAGCGACGGTCTTTTCGCGAATCAATTTCAGCGATATTGATTAGTGGCGCATCAACCAAAGGTTGAAAAAAACTATTTTGCAAAAAAAATCATCTTTACTAAACTACTAACAGAGTTTTGATTATAATTTCTATCCTAGCTGCTATTACAAACTACCTTACTATCTTTTTTCATCTTTATTATTATATTTAATTCACCTGATTCACGGACGCGCCGACGTTTGTTATTGTTGCTTTCGTTGATCCAAGCAATATACTTATAGGTTTCTTTAAAGCTTTTGCTACATTCGTACTCCTTAGACACCTTATGTTTCATATATTTTCTCAATGTGGTGTCAATAGAGAGACTGTAACACTCGTTCTAATTTTACAAAGTATTAGGCACCTTCGGAACGCAAATCGTCATTTTCTGTGGCATGACACTTAGGTGGCTTGCAATAAATTCATTTTTTATAAATTTTGCGCTCCGAAGTCACAATCTGGTAAAAAAAAAATATGGTCCAAAAAACTCAATTTAAAAACGTCTTCTGTTTAAAGGCACAGATTAAATGAAGAAATATCTAATTCTACATGCATATTTACATTTAACATGCATTTTTATGACTCTAAGAACTTGCCTTAAGTTTAAATTTAAGTAAAAGGAACATTTATTCTACTTTGATAGAAAGTTTTTAATGCGGTAAGTAGCAATAGATCAAACAATACAATATGCGAATTTATTACGTTTGTATTAATACAAACATTGAATTACCAAAAATATTTTCCATTATGGCCTGCAAGCGTCTAAAAGCAGCAACGTTAAGATAAGACATTCCTCGTTCGGTAAATATCAGCCGACGCCGATCTTGGCGTTACGACAGAAAATAGTAACTTAATCATTCAAGGATATACGATTAGTTCACCTCATAGCCTGTGAGCTACAGTTAATGTCATGGATGTAGTTCATTTCAGTAGTCGCATTTACATACAATCCCGCTGACAGTGCTCTGACGCTAATGCGAGAAATGACCATCTCCCGTATAGGCTGACCTTTGACCCATGGGATTCTTGCAATCTTGGAACTGCCAAACTTTCAAACCGTTCAAAAATGACTTGGTTTCATAGAGCTGAGGATATACATATATATGGAATACACTCGAACTGTCATTTAAAAATCATCTCTCACAGGTTTGGTGTGCAACAAGCGCATTGCAATTTATAACGCTATATGTTGGATCCAGAGATGGCGGAGTTTTTGGAGTTAATGGGATTTGATTATGCACAGAGAACATATCACACTCTTTATAAATTATAGAAGCCAAGAAATAATCCCGACAACTCCTTGCTTGCGTAGGTATATTGAAGAATTCGGCTATAGGTAATAAGATACCATGTTTCCCCTAAAACCTCATTGTATGATTGTTTGTTGAAAATGGCGGTAAGGTGAGAGATTAAGTTCTCAACTCAATCAAGTATAGTTTTCTCGAACGAGGAACGCGGAGGGCATAGGAACCAGTTAACAATTCTACCAGGGTTATTTATATTTACGAATAAATACTAAAAAGACTCAAGAAATGTTTATCATCTACGAGAAAGTGCCGTATTCAAGGTGAGTTTCGCTACAGGTAAGTATCTACTAATAGCTACGTGAAACTATGAGAGCTGGATAACTGTGCTTTATGGAGACACTAGCTGGCAATGCTGTGATGATAAAAAAAAAAAAAAAACTGTATGAAAAAGATGATAAAACTGTATTATTGAAAAAAATAATATTTATAGTATCGCCTGTTCTGATCATAACGAGACAAGGGGACGCTTGTAATTGCTTTAGTCTATTATTCATCTGGCACTCTTAGTGCCATCTCGTCGGATGTAAACCAGCGTTCGGCTATGTCCACAGAATCTACAAAAATTGGCTCATGGCATTCTATTATTATTATTATTACTATTAAAATGTTGTAAACGATTCCTCACTGCTTTTTATTTTGCCAATCAATGTAAAGCAATCCCCAGGTGTTTCCGTCTCACACAAAAGCGTTTCGTTTTAGGGACACAACTTTAACCGAAATGTGGATACGCAGCTTTATTGTAATGATTTTAGAATGATCTGAACGATCTTGGCTCGAGCCTGAAGTCGATTTTCACTTGAATGCTATTGACAAAAGTTCGTCGCACCTTCATTTATTAATCACAATTTGCATGACTTGAAACAGTGCTGCCTCCTAAATTTCTTTTGTACCGGTGTTCTTCTATGTCAGCTACTGGTTACAAAATTGTATTGCTCGTTGTCGTGAATCGAGTTTGTCTAGAAATTGTGACAAACGTAAACAAGTTCTAGCTGAAGACCGTGCCGGAGCAAGAAAGAGACCGTACTTGTAACTTAAACTACAATTGTTTAAAGGCGCGAAACTTTAAATTAGAAAGACTAGTAGGAAAATATTATTTATAGGCATGATTATTAAGATAAATTGGTTGTATTAATTTTAAAGCCTTCGTCTTGAAAACTCTGTAGGACACTACCACTAGTAAGACAGACCTAGCTTGCAGAAGAAACTCGTTTTAGAGTCCGGCATAGAGCTGTAGTCATCTGCCATATTCCGAGGAACGCCTACTTACAAAAGAAACCTTACGGCAACCACGATGCCGAGAATTCCATTATGATGATATCCTACAGTATCTAGCAATAATGACATCAGGCATACTTACATAGCAGTAACACGCCATTTGAAGTAACACACTGAATTTTTCCCGAACAACGCCCGCCTATTTGCAGAGGCTTTTTTTTACAGTACTAAACGGTGTTATACTGCACGATGCTAAGTTGATTTGTGGGTTAATTCGAGGTACACAGATCCTCCAAGAATACGAACAGATCTTTGAAACAACGGTGGAACAGCTCCACCAAAATCTACCTATCCTAAAAGGGACGGCTGAAAGTCAGCTATGTTTTCATGGGTATTGCCATTGGAAGCAACGTTTACATCTTAAGTTTTTCTTAGAAAGGATGTGCCATTGATGACGACAAGTTAGCATTAGCATCATCAGTAACCTTAACCTGCCCTGCTTAGAACGTTGTTGAGCCTTGTTCCTGACTTGTCTGAAGTCTTCGTTAGTCTTTGTAATAATTTTTTATTTTGCAGCCAGCAATAAGACTGGATTATTCAGACTATCTATGCAACTATAATATAAACGCTTTACACTGCGACATTCAGACCTAATATTAAGACGAGGGAAGAGGGCAAGAGGAGGAGGGAAAATGCTGCTGACAGCAAGAATGGTAGGGGTATGCGAAGCGTAAAAAGTAGTAGTTTCTAGGCTTCGGCCATTCCGCTCTATCAAGGGCATTTACGCACGTGTAGTAACCTCTTTGGTGTCGATGTAGTGACCAACAACCTGTGCGCTCAGCATTGGAAATTTAAAAAGGACTTAATTTAAATATATAGGTATGCCGAATGTATTTGAAACAGCATTAGGCAAGAAAAGTTTGCTAGTGGATAGCAAGAAAATAGTGTCGTATACAAAATCGGTTTTTCATATACGCTGGAAACTACGAAGGGAGCTTTTGAAATGGATTTCATTTCCTTCTTCTCGAAGATTTTGAAATTTTTCATCATACGCATATAGACCGAGAATGTTTTTGCTGTTAAACTGTTGGTCATTTTGGCAAGTTGTTCGCTCAGTTATTATTACTATTCATGTAACTATCATAGTTGTTACCGCAGATCTCTAAAGAGAAAATAAGCGTAGAAGATACGGACTTCAGCTGATGAAGTGATGAAAAGAACCAATGTTGTTGCCAGTAGTAGTAATAAGAAACCTACACGAATGTATACAAGAAAAGTAGCAGAAAAATATCGTACCTAAAGGTGAGAGCCATGCATTGTACCTTGCCGAAGGCAGGTGCGCACAATTAAATCAGTGCAACTGACATCGCTTTCGAACTAATACTTCCTGTCACTTCAAGTAGAGTAATCAGTCATAGTTTTTTTTCTTCGCAGCATATTTCAATGTACCGAGAAGACGGTTCGCGTGATTATTGTTCACACCAAAATCAACCTTATGACCTTATGATAATATATTAGTCGATCCAGCATCATAACAGCTGTTGATGTTGCTCGTACTGAAAGTGTAAATAAAGCCTTTGCCTAGAAGGTGGCTCATTTTCTTTTAGTTAAAAGAAGGTAAATAATAATGAATTACTCCAGCTAAAAGGCCGCTCGGCTCGCATCGAAGGCAATTAGTAATACATGATTCCCTATGTTTAAAGAATGCTTTTGGTTTACATGTCTATCTACTGTAATTCCTTCTTATCTGGCTTTGGGTACAGTGATGAACTTTAAGCTATTAGAAATTAACGACGGCTTGAACAGCTTCTTTTGGCATTTTTTGTTTAGCATTTTTAGTTATTTGCTCTATGTAAACAAATCCTTGGAGTTAGCTCTTTGATGTATACTTTTAAGGACTTGTTTCCGCTGGAGTTCTAACCAGAGTTGGTCTTGCTGGACTTAAATGGTGTTTCTCTAACATAGCCATTATTCAAGCAGCTTATAACTTGAACAATAATTCCTTATTCTTCTCAGCTGCCAACTTTTCCTTTATACCTTATTTTAATTATAATTATTCATTTCTGATCATAATTTGTGCCAACCCTGAAAGTACGCATCTCGCAAAATCGTTCCTCGAAGGGTTCAGAGGAGCGTAAATGAAAAAATCCTCCCAACAGGCCCCCTTAAAAGATTCCATATTCTTCACAGACATTCATGGAGTTTGGTCTAAGTATTGTCACTTTCGGACGGCGAGGAACATGACAACTGACCACACTATCCTCTTGTTGTAGTCACTGCAGCTGCTAAGTGAAGCGTTCTCCGACCGATTGAGAATTAATTGAGTTCATCATTTTGAACAAGGACTTTAAGACTTACCTTCAGTTGCCTATAAAAATAGTAGATGCTAATTATTTCTCGTGCGCTTTTAAAAACGCTACTAACCCTACCATTAGATTGAGTTCAGCCGCTTTAATTTATTGTAATTCTCGAAAAAATGAACAGTCTTCTGTAGTTAAATAACTCATAGTATAACACTTCCTTCTCATCCCAGCATACACAGAGGTGCAGCTTTTAAACCATAAATACTGTTGTCGCAACAGGTCAATACTGCGTCGCTAGTAAAGCTATTGTATTAAATTAACTTTTAAAGCAAGCAACAAATGTCATGTTGTCAGGCGTTTTTTTGTTTCTAATTTTTACCGAGCTTCTTTTTGGATATTTTCTAGAGCATGCAAACGACACCTGGAGAGCTCCTAGCTGTGCAGAGAGCCTTCGAGTCGACTGGGCCGCAGTTCGTTGTTTAGGTTGAAATTTCCTATTCTGGAGCGACTAGGCCAAAATTGCACTTGCTGCATATTCTTCTCCACTTCGCAAACAGATGCTTTTGGCTCAGTAGTTACTTTCCTGCTTAGAAGATAGCAAAGAAAATAATGTCGGATATGTGTTTCTTTGATTGAACGCATCGAATCAAAACTTTTGATGACAACAGCTTAGTAAAAAGAATGGAACACAGGCCCGACACCTATTCTACCCAAACATCGTTAATTTGCAGGCATAACTACAGCATGTAGTAATCCCCGTGATAATTTAGTGGGTGATGTATTTGCCTCCTAATCTCAAGGACACATTGTGATCTAGGTTCGAATCCGGGCATAGACACCCCTCGTTTGGTACCGGGAGCTAGCCGTCCGGTGGGATGCCCAGCGGCGATACTGGACGTTAAACTCTCGTAATAGTTCTTGTATAATTAGTAATTGTGCTTAACACTATCGTACCAATTTCACCATGTCTTTTAAAGACGCCAGCTAAAATATAAATTAATGTGGTTAATAGATTTAAGAATATGTTACAATACGAGAAATAATAAATGTCTGTCGTGTCAGGCGAACACATCGTTTATGGCATTAAAGCGCGCAACATCGCATTCATTATGAGTACATTTCGAAGATTCTTCGAAGCACACGAGAATTTGATTACGTTTTACTACACTCGAAAACCCTCAAGGTCAACACTTCTCTACACTTAATCAATTGTTTGCTTTACTGTAACACTAAGCTATACGTGTGACAAATCTGTTTTGTCATACAAAAATATACGTGGTCACATATCGAATACCAGTAGATGTCTGAAACATTACACAGAAAAACGGAGATCCTACTTTATTTTTTCCAATATGCGCATGGAACCAATATAACGGCTAGTATCAACACCCTGAGGACCGTATAGATGTGCACATCTTGCCCGTTGCTATAATACAAAGTATTGCAAATTTAGGGACAAATAATTCCATTGGACTTCACTTCATTCACTAAAATAGAAGTGGATGACCTCACTAAACCTTCCAAACAATCCACATCGCTTTTAGTTATCGAGCGTTTTTATTGTGTAAGTCTTTAGGATTATATTGCACAAATAGATAACTATATAAAGAAGTATAATCATTTAGTACACCATAGCTATAGAATTATTTTATTCTCGTTTTATTTACTCAACTGAAAATTACATTCAGTCCTCTGTCTAGCATCATACTGAGGTAATTCAGCCTTACACAAGATGTGCTAGACGATTATATTTTTGTGCCAGAAAATAATCGATTGTAGTATAATAGGTATAATGCCATAAGCTAACGGAACTGTTCTTTAAGTTCTGCTTAAGGAATCCTATGATCACTTACATAAGTTCATTAAATTTTAAACTGCTTAGAGGACTTTTCTTAAAAGGCAGTTGTAGTCTTCATATACTTCAATCATTGTACTCGACTGTCGTTTAGTCCACGTCATCTGCTTACCAAGCAATAGGACCAAAAAAGAAATCTGACCTTGATTCTTACTAAGTAATTTATTGAGGTTTACTATAGCATGTTTCCCTATGTATCTAATTTTACTTAGGCTCCCTCTTTACTAGAAGGTCACCGTATTTGTAAATTGAGTGTGTAGATTTTAGAGGTTTTGCTGCTTTTATGCGGTACTTAAATACCTGTTCGTCTTTATTTCGACACTCTTGTCTCTTTCCCGGCTTGTTTCCAAGCAAACACTTCGTTTTCGAATTCGTTGATCTTTATCTACAATCGCATTTCGCGCGAAACTGCTCACCATTTTACATCATAATATCCTTGAATTTTTTTCCCGTTTAACATTCTCTCTTCACAAATCTACAACATGTACGTATTAAAAGCACTACGTTATTTTTACGTTATTCGTTGAACTACGCTTTGGGCCCCTTCACTAGTGCGCAACAGTGGGTACAATCTCAGTAAGCACCCTTGTCCAAGAAAGCCCAGTATCGAAGTTTACTCAAGAAAATATAAATCTGACTATGAAAAACCCAGAAAAAATTGAAATATAAAACGTAAAAAAGCTTGTGGGTGCTGGGTAACAGATAAATAGCAGTCTGTGGATATTTAATAAAATTATATCCTGAGGGTTTTAAAAGTAATTTGCAAAATGAATCGTTACGTTGTAGGCAAAGAAAAGTAAATAACGAGAATAACCAATTAATACATTGATATCTCTTTAAGCATTATAAGTCTAAGGGCAACAAAAAACATTAGCACTCTTACAAAGATTTATGGGATAGCTCAAACATACTAGACAAGAGGCAACTTATTAATACAGAGCACAGAAATAAACGCAGTTTAAACTAATTAACAACACTATATTGTATCTAGGGTTTTAGGTCAGTTAAAATTCTCCCAAGCTTCGCTCTAAGTCCTATCGGATGATCTATCTATGAGGTAAATCATAGATAATAGAGAATATTTTTTATGGATTCTGATTAAATACATAAACACATACAACTTTATGTTGGATTCGGCTGGGCCTGATTCCACTGAGACGCACCCTCTCCCTTACGCTTCACGGTTATATATGCCTTTATTGTATCACACTATTCAGACCAACCTATCCGAAGAGTAGCCTCCAGTCTACCGCGTAATGAAATACGCAATAATTAAAGATCAAAGCATCTAAACAAGACCATGATTTACTTCAAGTTCAGTATAAATATAAACGAATACGAGAACTGCGTATTTTGGCCTACAAATGCGCTCAAAGTATTACTTTCCCTTATCTTCACCTGTTTTATTACAACAGTTCGCTCTTCTAGTTATTGTGGAAAACCAAGCTACTATTTTATTGTGGCAAAAGAAAACGCGTCATTTTCACAGTTTTAGCGAGAATCACCTATTGTCCAATAATCTTTTCGTGTAACCCTAAATCGCCAGTCCACGGCACCGTAAATCTATATATGGCTGCAGAAAAATAGAGCAGGTTCGTCCATAGTAAAACGGTGCAAATCCACGACCGACAAAAAGTAGCGTGGATTTATAGGTTAATCGACGACGCCCAAAGGTACGTGTCCGACGAACGTTCCGCTTCTGTCAGGTCGTTTACGAATAAATTTGATGTGAGTAGGGATACCACGCCATAAATTATCGACGAAAACCTCAGTTACATGTTGGAGGTCAAAGAAGTCAGATATATGCCAACTGAAACCAAGAACCGAAAGATTTTATCTCGTTCATTACCTTATGCCGTTTACTTCATAGTTCCCTTAAGAATGAAGTGGCAGGTCCCTTTTTATTTTTCTCTGACAGTAAAATAATTAATGAAAAAGTTAACTGCAGAAATGATGGCTAGGTTGCTCATGATCCACAGCATACGCCGATTGCGGATAACAACAATTTTACGGCCAGTGGTCATATTCCAAATGTGATGTTCTGTATTGAAGACTTCACCCCACCGTACTTCTTCCACAAGCGGCAAACGTGTTGATAAATAAGCTGGTCTGCATGTTCTATGCATCGTTTATTCATGCATAGCTAAAGCGTTTAGAAGAAGGTCACATATCTTCCAGTAAAATGGTCTGGCCAGTTAAAAGGTCTGGGTTGGTCAAATGGGGTGCTAACGCGCTTGCCTACTAAACTAAACGAAACATGAGCTGGTTTAAGTTTGAAAACGGTGTCTGAAGCAATATCTAACGGCATACGTACTAGACGCAAAACAAAAAGATCTTCACTTACATTCGAAGGCAGGTGTGAACATACTTTGTTTTATTCTGGAAGGAGCTAAGCATCGAAAGCGAATCTTAACGGCAACACCGGACGAGAACTCGAAGTATTCTCTGTTTGGGCTTGGGTGCTTGAGAATATCAACGGATTCTAGAATGATATGTCCGTTTGTAACTTAGGTTCGAGTACGCCGGATTACTATGTGTAAAGTGTTGTCGAGCGAGAGTTCAACAAGCTTCAGGATAACGTTGATTCGCTCGCTTGTAATATCAAGAAAACGTTTCTATATTTGCATACGGAACACTGATTGAGCATCAGCCCGCGATCATTTAAGTCCTAAACTGAAGCTCTAATACCGCGGTGAATGGTGGATAAACATGCCTATTAGGAGTGACACTTTCAGCGCATGCAAGTAGTTTCATTGAACTACCTATTTTTTTTTAAGTATAGTCTTAGAAACAAAGTGTTAGAAAAATTCCGAGTTCAAGTGAGCGTTCCTGTAAATTGAAAGTCCACTATTTAATTAGTGTGAACTCACAAAACGCAATTGATCAACCATTATTTGCCGATCTTTAAAGCCTTCAAAAAGGAATAAGCTGAAAAAATATTACAAGGACACGTTGCCAATTTCAACAAGTCTCTAAACCAAAGAGTAGGAATTATTGTTGACCAATACTATCTCTACATTGTACGTGAGTATAAGACGTATTAGGTGTACTTAATTTCAGCACCTAAGACGTATTAGTATCAAAACTACACATGCAAAAAAATACTCGTGTACAGTTGTTCTCTTGGAAACGCGCGCTTCAGTAAACAAAACAGTTTTATCCATAAACAAACTAAAAACAGAGCATCATCATAGATAGACTATTTTCCGGCAGGCACTCCACTTTCTTTTACTTTTGTAAACGAGGAAACGATTGATCTCTAACGGCCCCTTGGTACTGTTCCGTCTTTAAACGAGCCAGTATACGTCATTGAAATGTATGTTACTAAGATATCTACCGACTTAGTCAAGCCGATTGGGGAAAGATAATTAGATGTATGTGCGCTGTTAAGCCGCATTTAGTTTCCTTATCTAGCGTCTAGTTTGAAAAAGAAGCACAATTCGGAAAAATATGTTTGTCATACAGCCGAGTTGCCCCTATGCAACAGTGATCAAGGTTCCAGTTCAATGAAAACACTTTTGAAAAAGCAAACGGTATGGATACTTTTGACGTCTTTCTTCCAGCTTCCTTATTAATGTTTTACTTAGCGTACGTTGTTGCTCTCCGAATAAGCGCATCAATTGACTAGGAAAATGGCATCAATAGAGCGGATATGCGTGTGAAGTACGTTAGGAACGCCACAAAGGAGCGGTATTGGGGTCCGACTTTCCTACCGAGCCTGAGGAAGGATCTTAATCAGTTAAGCACAGGGTGGCTGCGTTAGCTATTTTAAATGGTTCAGATGATCGCCTAGTGGGTAGTCTTCTAAATAGATTGTAATACGAATAATGTTGCAATTAATTGCTAAGGTATGTCACATTTTATTTCCACGCCCCCTTAGCTAATACGAGCATTGTATTTTGCTATGTTTTTGGTCTTTTTTCTGTGCCCTTTCAAAATGGGACAAGAACTCTTCTCTTAGAATGACTTTTCAAAAGACGTTCTAGCAAAAAGGCTACCGGAAACCATAAGCCGACTACCATAAGCGCTACCTGGTCCATCCGAACGTGGTGCGAAAGGCAATTTTTGTTCTAGATCAGAAAATTGCCTTTTCGCATTTCAAACTTTGCGGGCTTTCGTTTTTGAGCCTGTTGCAGACGACACCCTGTGTTTGATCCTACACTATGGTCTGATCGCACGCCACCCGGTTTGTAGCTGTAAAATTAATTATGCCATTCGATTCTGTAATACCTGTCAATTTGGCAGTAGTTTAAAAGATATTTAATGCTCAAATGATGTTCATGCTTCTAAATTAGCCCTTTAGAGATACAGCGATATCTTCTTATTTCACTACATAAGGCATTGAAAAGACTTGTACTCTTGGTTTTATACCAAGCGCAAAACGCGATTTTTCTTTTGTTTTGGCGAGCCAGGTGGTTTTCCTCTCAAGACCTATGAAGTAATATTTATCGAGATTACTGGTGTAAGAAATTATCGATGGATTTGTAAGAAGTATATATTAGCAGTATGCGTATATTTTCGTCTTTGAGCTTCCAAATATCTTTTAGAACAAATGTCCAGAGCGAGTGACAAAGTAATTACATTTTCTTTCACACAAATTACAGCGATGTCCCTTTGTCAGTTAGAATTGCGTGGATGCTATATCTGCACGCAAGTTTTGAACAAAACGGATTAGTGAACTTAGCCTTAATAAGCAGAATGGTATATATTCTGGCTACTAAACCATCTTATTGATTTGAAAGAATTTGCACTGTAGATACATTCCAGCTTTATAGAAGTATTTATAAAAAAGAGACGTACTTATGAAATAACAATTCATGGTTATATATTTAACTAAATTCTTTCTCATCAATACTATTTGTAAGTTAACTTAAAAGACTACCGTTTAAAACTTCAGCCATTTAATGAAAGGTTATTAATTCACAAAATATAAATTTTCCGTTGAAATTATCTAAACAAATTGGCATAAATCTATGATTCGCACCAGAAATTTCTAGACATTGACCATAAAATAAACCAGGTCGATGTCCATACGGCATTGACTGATGTAACCCTCAGACACTGCAATTTTTCAAAATAACTTCTTTCAAAAAGCGAAATTAGTAAAAAGGCTGTTTTCCACAGGGTTACTTCTCTTTTCCCGAGGGAATTACATAGACTGTTTATTTCGTCGGTTTACTAAACAGGTTCACAATTTGAATTTTCTTATTTAAAAAATTGCTTGTTGAAGACTCTGTATATCCCAAAACCATTATTGAGGTTATCCAGGAAATCTTCTACGCTTTTGTAACAAAACCAAGCATTATCTGCGCATACGGAAGGAACATTTAGACTATTGGACATAGCTGGATTTCTACATAACAGATGTGCAAGTAAGTTTGCACTGTAAATACAAGACGCTTAATGTGCGAACTATGTCATCTTCACTTCTCTCAAAGTTTGCTTGAAATATTATAAGCACATAATACAGGTAAAAAAAAAAAAGTAAAATTCTAAGCGAGGAAAAGCAATGAAAGCTATTTGCGTTTTTGACTGTAGAATCCACTTGAATGCGCTAAATAGAAATCGATGTTCGGGCTCGCTCCGCTACTACGATATTATTAGTATTATTATAAAACATCAAGTGAATTCTTGCATCGCTCATACGATAAACAATTTCTAAATAAGTACTTGCTAAGTGAAATTACACTTTGTTGAACCAATTCGGATGATGCGGTTTTTTGAATTTCGTTCATCTTTCTTATACGATACAAAACATACTGAGATACTCCCAACTGGAAAAATTAAAAAAGCTTGAGAGCAATCCAGTAATTTCTACTTTGCAATATGTGGCATTGGAAGAAATTGCACAGGTTTCGATACACAGACGAACATGTAAACTCTGCATGTGGGTTCCTAAAACGACACAGCGGGATGCCGAATCTGATCTTCCCTGTCGGGAACCATGGTTTCACCACTCGGTGGAGCCTGGCTTAAAACGAGCGGCTCCCACAGAGATGTAGTGCACAACCTTCTCGTTGGTTTAACAGTTAATTGAACTCCGAATTTGGACGAGCTACATCGTAGACCCTGAAATGTAACGTGAAGTGGGCAACGCACAGTGAACACAGCTTTTGTCTGGTTTGTGAACCCTTCACAATCAATTGGTTGGTTTGCACTCTGTCGTTCTATTCTCTGCAAAACAAAAATTGTCCTTCAGCTGATAGTAGCGTATTCAAAAAAGGAATGACCTAAAGTAAATATAGCAGTTTTCAGAAACAACAAATTCAACATTTTATAATAAGGTCATATTGTAGATTCTAAAAAAACTGTAATAATCTGAGCTGCAAATAGAGAGCTATTGCTGAGCAAGAACGATGCTTAGAGAAGGTACTGACGGAAACTGAAGATGAAAACGATTTGACGAATAGAGTTTATTTTTGTCATTTTTATGCATCCTTTACGCATTCGCTACATTTTTAATATTGCTTGTATATTTTTATTAATAACTCATTGTAGTGATTTTAGATCCTTTGCTAAAAATCAATTTTAGTCCATTTTCCAATTGAGTTCCTTTTATCAGGCAGTCGTCTTCTAGCAGCAATCTTATATTTTCATGGTTCATTTTTATTTTGTAAAACGCTGGCATGTAAATAAAAGAGATATGTTAAAAGAGAGGCACAATTAGTTAAAACAATATGCTTATAGCTTTTTCAAACTCCTTTCAACTAAATATGGTTGCAAATAAGAAATGTGCAACTGTATAACTTACTCCAACCGGAGCTCGTACATTCCGCTATAAACACTTAAGAAGCTATTTTCCGAAATAAGCTTTACAAAATGTACGTCTATTTAATTAGATAAGTAATTTTAAAGCGAACCTTAAGTAAGGAACAGTTTAGAAGTGTCAGTTGTATACGAAAATAGGGATACACAAACTGTTCAGTAAGCCTTATAGCCATATATATATATATATATATAGAAAAGAGGAAAAGAGCATGAACTAACAAAATGTACTTTATAAAAAGCTGTGATGGATTGTACCATTACGCTTTACAACATTTAGTTACACCGTTATCATTTCAAATATCCTGTAGTGATCCGTATGTATCTCATTGTCGCTTACACAAAATCTTCTTCTTAAAATGGTGTTGGCATAATTGATGAACCGGCTACAGTTCGTATACGTATTAGCATAAGCATATAAAGAAGCGGTGCTTGAGAATGTCGCTTGAAGGAGGGGTGCAGGAAATTGGTCGCCACTTCGGACAGGTTTCGTCGTTTCATCTTTGAAAATGGACTTGACCATCACTTATTTAAGGATCGTTATTCATAGCGAAAGATAGAGAGCGACGCTGACTGATAAGTGCTGATAGACTTGGAATGATCGGTAGTATTTTACGTAGACACATATATGCCATAACGCATAGCCGGCAGACCTTTCCTCACTTTTTTGCATATCACTGTGTCCTTTTTTTTTTTTTTTATTAAATGTTTTTCCTTGATTCGAGAGATGTTTGCTTTCAAACCACAAAGGATGAACTTCTGTGTCTATTCACTAGGAATCAAATGCCAATGTTTGTGACCGTTCTTTGTATTCCGTCAACCGCATCATACATGAGACCTATCCAGCCTGAGAAAGCTGTAACGCTTTTTCTATCGGGGCAGTATTGAGCTTTACGGCAAGTTCGCAATGCTGAGCGGGAGGAGGGGGGGGATAGTGTCTCCCGAGTGTCGTATTACATTCACCCCAATCTATCGGGAGGCCACCACCACGTGTGACAGTAGCAGATCCTTGCTTGTCGCCCACGTACCTATCTATCCCCACCGTCTTAGCTGCCTCTGTATTTTCATGCATCTGTATGTGCATAAAACATCTCGCATTAGAGGAACATTCTGTGGGGTATACATGCAACAAGCAGCAGGCAGCAGACTTACAGATTTGTGGTGACAGAAACGGCGCGAGTGATGCTTCAATTCTCTATCGTAATCACATATAACCACTATACTAAATGGTCGGTATTAGATGGTCTATTGCATGTAAGTTGAAAACAAGATGGCAGACAAGGTATCCGTGTCAGATCCTTGTTGGACTGAATGATCATGAGCAGAATTCATTAATTTAGAAAAAATCAATCTTTTCATAAAAATTACAGTGTCGAGTTACATCCAAATCACTACGGATTCTCAGTCAACAGAACACGGACGGCTTTATTGAAACTAGTCTAGGGTATAGTTCGATCAATCTATGTAGAAGCCTTAAAATTCAATTATCTCTGACAGCTGTATTGATCAATTGTATGTGTGTGTAAAATAAATGACATATCGTATTATTCCAATAATATTCATATGAGAAAGTTCACTGAAACTCTCGGCTGGGCTGGAAATTAGTTTTACATATCTCATGATCAGACGATAAAGCGTAGTTGAGTAAAGCTCAATGCAACGAACAATTCTCTTTCACCGGACTAACGCCTGACGACTCTTTTGTTGTTCACATCAACCATGTACGGTTGCAGTTTATGTAAGTGAGAATGTTATAAATGTTATACTTGAAACAGATCCATTAAATTGAATTTGAAACAGCTCAGTAGAACTTCTAGTACTATCAAAAATACAAGCCAAGTTAACGCCTGAACGATCTGATGAGTCCCGGCATGCAAAAAGTTGTTCGCTACCAACAAGTCTAAAAATATATTATATTAATACAAAAAAGAACAGTTTTATTAAATTTTACTATACCAAACTGGCTTTTATATTAAAGACCCTACTTCCATCTTTATTTACATTTGCTGAACTTCCTTAATTTTTCTCACATACAATGTTTCGTATAATGTAATCGTTTCGTATCAAGAAACTGGGCACATCATCTCCTTTTGTCACAGCCCGAAATTACTTTGATAGTGATCCTGTTAAGTGTATTTGCACGCCTGCCAGTACCATGTCACGAACAGTCTTCTAAGCCAGATAGACGCTCCTTGTTCCACTTGCATGGCGAATCATTTCAGAGGTGGCTTGTGCAGAACGTCGTTTGGAGGCTCTATTGAGGAGAGATAAACATAAGCGCGATTGAAGTGACAGAGGGCGTTGGAGACCGTCGTGGGGTACATTGGCCGAGAAGACTCTCAGTAGTCGTTCGGAGGGTGAGTGACTGCAAGTGATTAGGATCGACTCAATTATGCGGCCGGCCACATGCTTCTCCCAGTTGGATTTCTCATTTCTGACTATGAGACGTTGCTTAAGAGGGTAAATGGGCTGCCGGCTTTGGTAAGGTGAAAGCCGAGACCAATCAACAATAGGGCTGGCGTCGCTTGACACGTCGTTTTCTAAATAGAAGCATCCAATATTTACTGTTAGTCGCTCAGTTCTCACCAGAACGTGTGAAGCATTAACACCTTTATACTCAATGCGTCGTAAGCACTGAATAGTCTTTTTAGCATTTTCCTTTGAGCGAAAATTTCTGTTGTTATCGATGTCAATATGATCCGTAAATACCAATGACAGATTCTTGCGTGGGTAAGTTAATCTCAGATAAACAGCACGCGTTTTCGCAATTAATAATTTCCCTTAATACCTTTTTTCTAGAGTAATTCGAAATACACTGTGTATATGCGTATATACCTACATATAACTTGCTAGCAATGTTGCTGTTTACCATCGTTCGGTGAGAAATTGGAATAGTAGAGAAAAAGCAAATATGAAATAGAAAAGAGCGAACGTAAATTCAAAACCATTACGGCTTAAATTAAATATTAAGGGAAAATTATGGCAAAAGTTGACCACAATAAAACCCTGAGAACTACTTGTCGGTCATAGTAATGTAAGTTTTCCTTTTTATCTAAAATTGCTAAAAAATCCATATATATATATATATGTAAAAAAAATGTCACCCGATAAAGTCGAACCTACAGACGTTAGAATTTCTGTGTCACAGTAATGTTTTTAAATACGCATCGATAGAAGAATTAATTTTTCGTACAGATTTATTAGACAGCGTACTACAATGGGAATTTAGCAAATAGGGTAAAAAAAAATGCACTTAATACGTTTTCTAATAATTATGGTTATTGTATCGTGTTGTGTTTTTTGCTACGTCTGCAATATGTCAAATTTAATTATTATTAAATAGAAAATTTCGCCTTTTCCGAGAAACCATAAGTAATCGACTGCAACTGATCTTTCCCAATATACCTTTCAGAAGGAGCCTAATAATATAACAAAAAATAATATTGTAAGATATGTCAACTAGTAGAAGCTGATCAGTGTTGGAGAGAATCGATATTAGGTTTCCTGACACCGTATCAAGCTTAAATTGATGATTGTGCAGATTCTAATTCATATTACTAAAGCCATGGAATTGGTACGAATGCAATTATAGTATCTGCATAAAGTTCATTGCTTGTGAGTCCTTCATTAGCTAGTATAAAGTAGGAATGCTTGGAAATCCGGTATCGGTGGGTGCTTCCTAGACTCCTTTATTTACGTTCACCCATTTTTGTTCGTGAAGGTTCAAACCTTCTCTTATTGAAAATGTTACAGCTGGGCTCGGCCTGTTTTTAACTAGCCTAACTATAAGATATCGGACCACCGCCTTAATGAGACTTTACGAATTAGACAGAATACAAAAGTAATCAGGGAATAGCGCTTTGCTGGGCAAAGAATAATTAGAGTCTCAGGTTGCGTAATTGGAGGAGCTAAATTGCTGCCTTCACCTAGGTAAAAAGAAAAGCTACAAATTACTTATGGGGTTGCAATATCTAAAGTACTTGCCAGCTTTTAACCGGCCGATTTTTTCGCTGAATAACTTATAATCCTAAGGAATAATCACTCTACAGTTCTAAAAGCAGTCTTTGATATGTTTAATATGCTCGTGTGTCTAAGAAGTTATTGTACGCTATTCGGAATGTCCTCAAAAATACTGGAAACGCAAGCGTATGCCTTTATAAACAGCTCCTTAATATATCGTGTCTCGGCTCGAAGTGCATGGGAACTTAAAGAAAGAAGTTAATTAGAAATCCATTGAAGTCTTTGTAGATATACAACAAATAAGCACTAAACATTAATTTAGGCTGGAACTAAAGGTTCCGCTGATGAAGTAAACCTGTCTTCCAGCAAGACATTAGTTCACGTCGATAATAAGGTCAACGTTTCGGAAACGCATATAGCCTTTTTGAATTAACCATTAGGGATTCCATGTTTAATTTCGCAGCAATTTTTGAGGCAGTATAATTCTGCCTGCCCACAAACGTCTGGTGAAGGTCAATTCATGGGTTACAATCGGCAAAATGGAACTGAGCCGTATTTTCTATATAAATAGGTATCAGGGATGTTAGACAAAATATGAACTATTGTTTGTATTGAACAATTTCTTCTCGCGTACTGTTATACGTTGTGGTGGACGATCGCTATAACGGAACACTAATCCTGTAACACAGTAATAAACTTCATTTGCAGACGGTTTGCATCCTATGCTTCGAAATAGAAATCTCTAATGAAAATTCACAATCAGTTGGTACTTGTAGCCAGGCATTTCTGCGCATAGAGAAAGGGAAAAGGGGATGTACACTAGTAGAGATTTGTTTGTGTCAACTTGCATAAAAGATTCCCTTAAATAGTAGTGACGACTACGCGTCAAAATATTCCATTTTATTCTATATAATGAAAATATGCCAGTCCTAAAACGCTCTAATATAGTTTCATTTCGAACAGTTCCTCATTTTTATACGAAGCAAAGCAATTTTTCGGATATTCTGTACACTTCAACCTCTAATGATAAACTGATGTAGGCGGCGCCCTTTACGCGGCTCCTAAAACTCACATTACAATGCAGTTAGTCAATACATAGCAATGGCGACGAGGTCGTTGGGCAGCTTCTGTGCTAATACAAATGGGTAGTAGCTAGCAAACAGTCGCTAGGCACCGATACAGAATAAAGATCGAGGTTGAAGGCTATTCGGGCTATGCCCGAAGACATGGCATTACGATCCACTTTCAGCAATCGCGCGAATTTGGTGTCCTCCCTTATCTATTAAGCAGTCGGCATTTTTTGCCGATGTCTTTCATTGTGCTTTTTTGTCGTCGCTTTCCTTAGCCAAATCGCGGAACTCTTTGAAGTAAGCTCGCATTTCGACACCTGCTGATACCATCGCTCGGCGGCATTACTTTACCTGAATGGCTTCGCTCTGCATCACAAAAACCTTAGTCAGTCTCAATGCCGCGTCTGCTGTCTTTTTCAGAATCAGGATCCTTCATCCGCGAATCTCTTACGATTCTTCGACCCACTTAACACACAGTTGACAAGCAATACCGGCAAAATGTAAGCGACGCTATGCATAAATTCTATTTTTGACGTTATTCTTTGCATATAAGCCCAATTTCGGTGTGGCTAGGACATCTTCAACAAATTTACTGATCTTCCTAAAATATATATAATAGTTCTAAGACCTACCTTCACAATACGTTCCGTTGGGATAACATGAGCAAAAGTTAATTTGTTTGATTAATTATATTTAAGAATACATGTAGTATAGAACGCTAAATAGTTAAAGAGCATGTTCGGCAAATAATGCCTTTAGCTGTATAATTCGTTTAGTCTATATACGACCTCATAGTTACAAAAGTGTAATTAGCCAGACCAACGTTAGATAGACAAATATTAATCGACTTTAATTTGGCTCCTTCGTTTGCATACTTTGCAAATGCTCATGTTCGACCTAGAACCGTACGCGTGCTTAACGATCCTAGGTGCTGCGAACCTCTACCAGAACTCCTAAGATCTGTTCTCAATGACCTAGCCTGTGGCAAGGAGTGTCTTGTATTTTTTTAAATTGAAACTTTCTTTAATCCGTTGGAACATGGAAAACGCTCACGATGCCAGAGGTATCGTAAAGATTTCCTTTAGCCACTTTCATTTTGTAGTCTATTTCCAAAAGACCAACAACATTCCCGTCTATGGAACAAAAAGCACAGTACTGTAGTATTTTTATGCACTGTAGTATTGGCTCTAGTTAATATTGCAAACATAGAGGCATCTTTATAAAACGCAAAGTAGTTTCTACATCTGTCCAACGGTCGCAAAGGATTTTTTCGTTTTAACAATCCCGTTGTTCTTTAATTCAAAGATAGCTTTAATCCATGTAGAGTAAAGAATACTCGGGCGATGACTCAATTAAGCTTTGATGACGGCGTAGTAGTAGTAGTAGTAGTAGTAGTAGTAATAATTATTAAAATGGTGAATAGAATGAACGAGAGATTTTAATATAGCTAGGAAGATTAGGCAGGGCTACATAAGATACCATTAAAACGAGATACTTTTAGTAATTCCTTATTTAAGGTATCACTAAGGTTTTATCATCATCAAGTGGTAGGATGATTCCAAGCTATTTAGTAATGGCATAAAATCGTACATATTGTGATGTACATTGATGAACTGGAGATAGATTTGCCACTAATACATATATGACAACCAAGATTGTTCAAACTAATCAAAAAATTATAAAGTAATCGAGCTTTGAACTTTTTAATAAAATCACATTTTGGATATTTTCTGTTCTAGTACTTCATCACTGCACTACTAGCCAGTTTATTTTATGGCGGTGTCTTTATTTTATTCCGCTCATTCAGTTTTACGGAGATTAAATTATTGAAGTGGACGAACTGATTCAGAGTGCATTGTCACATGAATATGACACGGAAACATTGAGCATCCTGATGCTGTTCTAACTGCCTATTCTACTGAGAGAAATTAGCCGTTAGCTATTGTGATTGCTCTTCACTTCAATATTTGATGCCGTATCGTGGATACACTCCCCAGAGACTATCCCGTATGTCCCATATAAAAGAATAACCAAAAAAGGTGAAGTCAATAAAAGGAATCATGGTAGTGGAGATCATAATTATTATCATCGAATTATATATACCACTAAGACTGCCTCTTTAAAAGTCGAGCAAAAGCTGCCAGCATCGCTGTGAATCATGCTTTACATATCATCTTCTCGTATCAATATCTCTTCAATACCCGCTTTATTGCGACAGATAGTGATCTCATGCTTACTTTAATCTTGAAATTTCATGTATATCAAAATATATATATATATATATACAAGAAAGAAAAGTGTCTGACCATTGTTCATTAAATAACATTGACGTATAGAGTTATATTTTCAGAAACTTGCCTCACATTAAACGTTAATTATAAGTAGGCTAGCTGGTGCAGGAGTAGAAAAATGTTTGGTGAGTGTTCTTGTACAACTGGTTGACTGGAATACAGGTGTATTATCATTATTATTTTACATGTCGATCCAAAAATCGCTGATTCCCTTCATTTACAGCGTTTAGCATACTTGCGTTTACTTGTGCTTAGGATAACATTATGGCCCCCATCTTTCTTTGGGAAACCATATTTTCATTTGCTATTGCTTTCTAGCTCCCGGCTGGCAGTCGATGAAGTGTGCAACATTTATGCCATGTATTTTCGGTGGTTATAATTTAACGCAGGGCAACTCCGATACATCAAAGAATCAAACAGGAAATCGACAAGCGAATAACCCAACTGTGATATTTCAAACACATTTGAGCATGCAAGCATGCAGATGATATTTTTGAAAAGGTACTATTAGGTATGGAACGGCGAGTCTACAGTCACATAGTTGGTACACTAGAAGCCAAATTTTGACTACTTTGTATTTTTATAAGGATAAGCAAAACTTTAATTGTATATGCTTTTCTCCTAAAACATTGACAAGGTTTTCTTCTTTGAATATGTACGAATCTCAAATCGACTCAAGACCTTAGCTTGGAGCCATAACCAGCTTACGAAATGGCCTCCTACAGTGAAAATCAATGGTAAGCATAGTTCGCTAGAGAGACGCTCATAGAACGTTCCCTGAGACTCTTGCATGGATCCACTTGGTTCCGCATATTTAGTCTGTACAGCGAAGAAGCAATTTTCAAGGACATAGTCTATAAGTTGTATGTGGATGACCTATGACTACATGCCGTAATGGTTTGATAGGTGGGAGTTACTGCGGTCTTTAATTGACGCAGTATCAAGGCGATCTGATGTCATTGCTATAATTACATCAGTATCTACATGTGCGCTTTATCAACGAGTGAGCACGATTTTGCAAGTGGGGTTGCTCTATGGTGACAGGGAATACTATAAAATTTTCCCCTACCCGATAGAGTAGAGAATATAATAATTTAGAAGGCACTGAAATCATTCGGGCATCAAACTGTTGCTTTGAAACACAATTTTGTATTTCATGGTTCAAAAATCGTTTAGCTTTAGACTACAACAGCGAAGTTGTGTTTAACTTCTTATGCCCGACGATGATAAACGTTTTGAGCTTTGTGTCCTATTTTGGCCTCAATTAAGCATTGCAACTTCAAACGGCTGGCCTTTGCCTAGACGAAAAGAATTGTGTCTATGTTCCCAAAACCACCTTGCACGTTGTTAGCTTCAGAAAACAAAGTTTAATCAGCATAGTACCATTATAGAGACACATGGTTCAAGAATGTGGCCCTTAAAGTTAAAAAAAAAAAAACACTCAACGCACTCAAAAGGGTGCAGAACTAGTGTATTCTCTATTCATGCGTAAGACCGTTGTGAGATGCGGTGTTTTCAGGGAATTGGTAAACTCCGCAACGCAGTTGGCCTTGAAAAAATTTTGGAAAGTAGTAAAGCGAAATGCAATAAAAGATTATATTCTAATTATCCAAAGGAAAAGCCTAAACAGTGGAAAAACAGCCAGTGATAGCCAAGTAAAAGCATGCTAATAATAGTTTTATGTGAAGGCTAAAATGAAGGACGGGATACACAGAAGAACAAGGTGTTTAGACTTGTATATTATATATATATATATATATATATATATATATATATGGTCTCGTTAGTTGACGTAAGAGGGGGTTTATTGCTTCACGCTTACTTCACACATCTTTTATTACTGCGTATTGGTCTATAAAATGCAAAAACATCGGTGAGTGTGGTTATTGGAAAGACGTCTGATTTCCGCAAAAGAACACCAAGAAGAAAACCTTCATTTTATACTATATTTAGTGAGTGTTGGCCGTCTGTGATGCGCGAAGGGTCCCATCGGAAATATGCTTTGCAAACTCGGAGTACGCACAGTCCCTTACTATAAAGTTAAGCAGTATCATGATATCAAACACGTTTTTTTTAGATCAAATACATCATTATATAGGTAGTGCGAAGTCGCATTGATACCTGCCCTGTGTTCAAAAATTTGGTTACCTGGACTGTGAGCGGCTTATCTATAAAGATGTTTGAGCACCCGCTATCGTGACCTCCAACTGCTTTCAAATTAAAAGACACCGACCTCATTGCTCTACCATCGCATTCTTTAGTACGGTCGATTAATAAAATTTTAAGCTGAGGGAAAGACTAGGGCACCAATGCATAAGCAACGTGCATGTGTGACGAAACCATAATGGGCAAGCTCTGGAATTTCACATGGGAGGAAATGTAACTATCTTTTCTAAGTGTATTTAGATAGGCTAGGGAAATTTTTTGTCTTTGATATACCTTAGTTGGTAACGTATTTGCCTGCTAATCTTAGGTACACATTGTGGTCTAGGCTCGAGTGCGGGCATAACACACGGCTCGTTTCGAAATGGGGGCCAGCTGTTTAATGGAATGCCTAGCGGAGATACCGAACTCGAAACAGAGGCAGGAAACTTTAAAGTACGCAACTTTATTATGGTTGCAAGTCAACGTGCCAAATGACACAAGATATGAAGGATAACCTAATTTCTCAGTCAACGAGGCAGCAACGAATGCCCGGAAGACCGCGGTAACAGAGTACTCATGCGGAATACATAATTTGCCTGTAGTCGGGTCCGTTTGTAATTACACATTTTATTAAACTGTTGAATCGACTGTATTTTTGTTCTTCCACCGAGTACTACTGAATGAGACAAGGACAAAGGTCTTGTTTGGCACAATGGAGAGTATATAGGCTACTCAGTCTTCTTGTACGCGTACTAACTCTCATGTCATTCAACTCGTAAATTACTGTTAGAAGTGTCCGCATGGGTTTCCAAGGCAGATCGCCTTTGCTGTCCGTTGGGGTTGTCTTATCTCCGCGACAAGATTAAAAGCCTGGCAGCAGTTGGCGTTACCGGCATAGCGTTAACCACTGTGTCGACTGCTCTGTTGAGAACGTTGTTCGAATAAGTAAAAATCAATAACGCTGCTTTTTAGCGTTAGAAAGGCACTTTTATCAAATGGAGGAATTTGAAATATAACATATTGAATCGAAAATATAAGTATTTTACATCACTCATTGATACCGCATGATGATATATACATTTATAGATTGGTTAAAATAACTAAACAGTACCTTCGCTATTATGAACCATCTTAATTAGTCTTCAGACATGTATATATTACTTATACGTTCCATGTGAACCTACTAAATCCAGTTTGCACTAATGAATGCTTACTCCATAAATGATTTCTGTTGATATCAATGAATTGTAACATAAGGCAGGTAAAATAATGGCATCTAGATTAACAAAACGTCTTTAAAAAAACGTCGTTTAGGTTAGGTTACGATGATATTGAGATCTTTCTTTAAAATAGTTAGCTTACGAGTCAGCACTCAGTCAACTGAGGAAGTACAAACGAATTATATCGACATAAAGACAGTTCAGATTGCCTAATCACAAAACATTAGAAAATCATCATATGTGTCGAATTCGATTCCGCTTTATGATAAATATTAAAGGAAACCTCGAAAACTGAGTTTTTCAGCACGGACATGTTATTTGATGGAAATCAGAAAAATCTACTGCCACGCTGTCCTTGCTGTCGAAGATCAATTGATCCATATGTTTGAATAAGAAAGGGGAGTTAGACTATATTTCATTTGATTTTAGAACAACCTACTTTTTACCACTTCGCTTTTGAAACTCTGATTGCTTCACAAATCATTGGGTAAAGGCTATTATACGAACAGGGCCCTTAGTTAATATTATTTACGGTAGACCCTTCGAATTATGCTAATTCAGTTCTTCGTTTTTATACTATATGTTACAAATAGCTTACCACAAGGCAGGAAGCTCTTCCGAATATAATCGATTAGGTTTCTCAACAGCCTGTAGAAGCTGAATTGTTTATATTTCTAAAAAATGTTGTACTCCGTTTAAATTATATTAGTCTGTCCAGTGCTATGTAACGGATCGAAGAACAAGAATAACATTTAACTCGGATAGTATCATTAAAAGGTGACATTTGAAGGACCTGAAGTGAAACATCAAGTCTTTGGCTGTTTGCAATTATAGGCTGTTCGAATGTCATCAAAGAATAATGAGTTTAAAGGCAAAAAATATTTAACGCTGAAAAGCAACATTCGCTTACTAAGCTTTTGTTTCTCGAAGGTGAGTGCGCTGCTAGAATCCATTGAAGATATGTTGCAAATATTCGGTAAGGTTCGTTATTGGCGTAATCGTTGAAAAACGGAATTAAAAGGTTTAAGAGCGCAAAGCGAGTGACTGCGGCTCAGCATCTCAAATGGAAGAACGTGTTGCTGTGGAACCACATAAACTTTGGACACGGTTAGAACATGGACACTGCACTCTCTATCAAATGAACATAGAATTAATTGAAGCAAATGTTATCAGATTTAAACGCTGTACATGAAAAAGAAGAAGAGCAAAAGATGGGTTCCTAACCAGCTAAATCTCAGACAGGTGGAAACGCATGTAGCGAGTGTACTTTAGAGACAATCTGTGCAACCATTGCTATGGTACTACGGCTGGAATATACTGCTACTATACAAAGCATAGGTTAATGTACGCGGCATACCCAAAAAAAATAGGGCAAGAAAGTGACGTTAACCAATAATGAAAGCGACTTCAATGTCAGTCCTGGCAGTAGACCTGCGCTTAAATTCACACTCACAACCGATATTAGGAGCATTCTACTATCATTAGATATTGCTCAAAAAGGAAAGGGTCAGTGCTGCCCCCCGACGCCTTCAATACCAAAAGCACTTTTATGGGGTGCGTGGTGATCGACAACGCGTGATCCCATCGCCTCGAGTTAATCACGGCCAAAGTGATGATTGAGCGACGGTTCCAGGCCGCTTAAATCCGTATGATTTCGATCGTTCTCACTCGTTTAAAAAAGCGATAAGTAGCATGGCCTAACGATCGATTTTCTTAAAAAAGCCATCGATCAAACGATTAGGTGTACCAACACAAATTACAGGCACACAGTTGTTAAAAAGCTCCTAGAGCGCTTGTCTTATTATACAAATAATAATTGATTTTTCGTCTGACATGTATCAACTATTTTGGTACTTAATATAACCTAGAAGTTTTTGATTCACTAAGCATCTTCGAGTGGTCTAATAGGTTCATTTCACACAAATTATATGAATGGTTTTTCAGTTCCTAGAATTGTCATGATATCCAAAGTTTATCTTTAAATTTACATAACGATCAAAAGAAAATCCGTTGTGCAGTACTCTTGTTCTAACTTTACGGTTAAATGTGTAGCGTTCCCGCAGAATATCTTATTTTAAATTTACATCTATTTCTTGTTGTAGAGTACGGCGAGCGTTCGTACTAGCGCTAACTATTAAGTTTCAATAGCGTCTTATTATTTAAATTAAGTTACAGATTTTCACTCAGTACGGTTAGCTTTATACCGGAATAACAAACACCAGTTGATCACTAACAAATCCTTCGATTAAAGAATAAACGGTTGGAGAAGTGAATGCTAGTTGAGATTCCTAGAAGTAATCAACTTCGTCGAGGATGATTAGACATATTGATCTAATACTACATAATATCTTAAGATTTATATTTAATTTGATTTAATTCAAGCTTCTAGCTTTGTTTTGTTTGCCTTTTTATTTGCTCATCTGCATCAGTCGATTGTAGCTTTTATATTATTGTTATATACTTGTAGTAACAATAATGCTGTTAGTAATGGTGCATTGATAATTATTGTATGAAACATGTGTATATGTAGGTAAATTCCTTCATTGGTCCTTATTTGGTATATTTTACTTACTCTCGCAAATAAGGTGGGTAAGTGGCAGTGGCAGTCGAATTACTGGATGCAAGCCAAACGAGAATACGGAAGTGTACCCAACAGTTGTTGACTTTATAACAACAGCAACAAGGGAATTTTTTCAAATATGGACGCTGGAAGCCACTAGACAGCTTATTTCTTGGCCGTCAACGTCAAAATGGTGTTGATAATATCATCAACGTCATTTTACTGGCACATATTACAAATCAGAGTGACGTGCTTCAAAGCTATATTGCTAAAACGCAATATAGCTAAGTTATATATAAGCAATACGTTAAGTTAACATGCAGCTGTTATTAGTTTCCTGTGTAATGGACGCACAAGGCATAGGCTGAAGGCCTGTCCATGGGACTTTTTTTTTTAGAATCGATACTTAACCAGGACGCACTAGACACAAGTTATCTTTCTAGCAGGTGCCTACTTTAGTTTAGTCTTATTACTATGTCTATCTGATATTCTATTTTGGGTATCGTACACTCGCGGTAGCTTTGGGCATAGTTGCAAAATGTTATAGGTTAACACAGATGCTTAAACAGCAAAATAAATGCGACTTAAGAAGCCATATTTTAATATTTCTTAAGGTAGAATCATCTAGCTTTTGGGTATATATAGGCGATATATTTGATGATATTTCAAATTCAAATTTTATCGCGTATCCAATCATGTTAATCACGACCGGTCTTTACGTATTGCTACTAGCAAGTTATAAAGTCTAAAAAAATCTGCTTCAGCATAATAATGCAATATAAATATGAAAAACAGTTAAAGCAGTAAAGTAGCCGAATCATTTATTGCTTTTGACACTAACATTCAAGCATTATCCAAAGAACCTTTATTACATGTCTTCAAGGAAAATCTTTTACATGCAAAGTATGTGAGTTGGATTATCGGTTGGTTCACGGAGGAAACGGTTGTGCTAGGAAGCAAGCGTACCTACTGCTTTCAATGTTAAACCTTCTTCTTTCCACATGGCTGACTTCTCAAGTCAGGACCTGAATCAGAGCACGGCTGTCAACTGCAGGATCCCTAACGCACAAACCCCATTACCACATCTCATTAAGGCGACCTTTAACACCTCTGGTGGAGAATTGGTTGGGGCAGAATTCCCGCAGCGAACACACAAACGAATATACGCTGTCAGTGTATTACTGAGTTTTTACAAGAGGTATTATTTATACAAGGATGCGATCGGACTGAATGGGCCAAATATAAAGCACATATGCTCCCAGCAGGTCGATTTAAAGAAAAAAGAAATATTAAAGAACACTGTACGGACTTATCAATGCTAACAAAATGAGAACATTGTGCAAAACCCCATTAGAAAAATTACCTATAATCTGTCCTCCTTTTGGGTGTTTTGAATCGTGCTTTGAAAGATAGTAAGGGCATAGCAAATATAACCGACCTTCTGGAACACTTATAAATAGAAATTCTAATTAATAATATATGACAATTAGACCAGTAGTAAAGAAATATTCATTTACAGGATAAGGCATATTATTGGAGCTTAGAAGTCAGTGCAGTAGATTTCTCACAGTAGATATCTTAGAGGCATTCAAAACAATGGTACGACTTTCGGCTAAATGTCTTCTAAGGTTTTTCTACCCGAGACAATAAAAAATTTAAAGGCATATGTATGCCAAGAACGATCATGTTGGCAAGATGACAGTATTTCGATGCATCTCCGTATCGTACAAATCAAGCCTATAGCGTTCGATCTAGCTAGATTGTACGTGTGTACCTTTTATGAACCTCCTTCTACAAATATTTGAATTATGGGAGCGCATGTTTTTATTGCTTCTATGGTTGAAACATGGGCATTTAAATAATCCTCAAATAATTCTAGTAGAATGTGCCTAGAAAAGATTTTCTTTAGGAGTTTACAGGAGCACTAGCAGTGGCGTTGTTACTTTTTCTGTGAAGACAAGAATATGAAGGTTGACGCATTCTTTTCTTTAAAATGACAAGAAAATCCCAGTATTTTTTCTGAGTAGGAAATAACACATTTTTTTATTCCTGTCACATGTAAAGTTTTATGTTATGTACTCCCTGTCATTGTTGATGGTTTTCTCCAATTCTTCGACGATACAATCTATGCCGTTTCATTAGAATATAGTGGATTTCCTTTTGAAAAGTTTTTTTTTCCAATCAAATTTTAAGTTCTGATTACTTCGAAGAAAACGATTTCTAATAAATTAGATCTTCAGAATTTCACCAAACGTAAAGCATAATATTTCTTTTATGAAGAGCTAGTTTACCTTGAGTTTTGGCCCCTTTCCTGGAGCCACTCATTCTTATCCCTAACCCATGTTAACGTACGGACACCACTTCTCATCAGGAGTGACAATTCCTTGCAACAAGCGACCCGCATGACGCATGACAATACCGGGCAAATGTTGAGATGCAACGTTAAGCCGCGATCCCTTATTACATTCGGTTAGTTTATGGGGTATTCAAGCTTTAAACTTCTGTGTAGCTTCAAGGAAATTAAGGTGATGAACGACGATCTTGTGACTGTAGCTTATCTTTTCAGCCAATTTTCTAAATATATGTTAGCTATCTTTTTTCAAAAGTGCCTCCATATGCTTGTCGCCAAACTCAGATAACCGACAAAAGCAAAGGGCATTCTCTAGGTTTTGGGCGCCGTTGGCAAACAACTTCTGCGACACCGTCGTTATCGTAGAAAAGGCAAATGTCTGGGGCTGTCTTGTATTTGTATACTTGTATTGTAATGAGGTGTATTTTGAACTCGACGAAAGGCACAATATAG
Organism: Varroa destructor; assembly: GCF_002443255.2. Taxonomy (NCBI): domain Eukaryota; kingdom Metazoa; phylum Arthropoda; class Arachnida; order Mesostigmata; family Varroidae; genus Varroa; species Varroa destructor. The sequence continues at coordinate 55,243,646 of NW_019211456.1, read as the reverse complement.
GAGGTGTCAAAGATATACTTTTTTTCGATCTGGAACATTCATCATTGAAAATTTTTTTCAAGTCGAGATAGCACGCATAACACTACACCGTTACAGCACGCTGACAGAGTAGGAAAAGTGCCTTCTACCGATACATCAGAAGTAAACAACAAATGGGGAATAATGGTAAAAGTATTTTTAAGAACGCGAAAACTTTCTTGCCAGCCCTATACTTCAGATCTGCAGGTCCAGAGATTTGCAGCTTAGAACCAATTGTTTTTTTTGTCAATCCTGATCTGACCGAAATTATTGTATATCGTGATTTGCGCTTCGGTCGGACTAGTTCCGTTCACATTTAAACAGTGTCTCAAAGCCACAAACGGGTTCATTATCTAGCAAATGTTATGCTGACAGCCCGACGCGATTGCTCACGCTTATTTTTGCTATCTACTGTGGCCTGTTAACAAAAAATTTGATTCCTTTTTCTTCTTGTATCAACTATAATTGTTTTTATAAAAGATACACATCTCGATTTATTTATCACCGTAACTTAGATGTTTTTTGTGTACTTTGCTACACGCAAAGATTTTTCGCTGACAAGCGCACATATTTTTTGAAAACTAAATTTTTGTATTTTAGAGCATACCCTTATTTCTGTCAGTTAAGGACAAAACATTTATTTTGTCGCTTTGCTCAGAAGCAATGCTAAGGTGTTGGCGTACGCCTGGTCGCTGTGTGGGCGGTTGGTAAGACCTCATAAGTCATTTGAAAGAAAGCTAACGTTTAATAAAGCTAAGCTGGCGAAATAGACCTTAAAGAATAAAAGGCTTTTCGCGAGGCGAAAATCGCTGAATCGCTGATATCTCAAGTGTGGACGTAGCCACCGAGGGACCGGTCCGCGCCTTCGAAAAAACCAGTCCCGAAATCTAAAACATCTTCAACCATAATGTTTACAAATTGTGTTTCCGGAAAAAGCAATCTGACCTGAACTGTTAAGTTAAAAACATGAGAGGGCTAAACTAATATAACCAGAGGAACTGAAACCAAGAACTGACTTCTTCTTCAACAATATCAAGGGGTCGTTTGGGTCTACTCTTTTGCCAACTTGTTGCGATATCTTGTAGGATATCCTTGGACATCAACGTTACGAGAAGTTACCTCTAAGAGACCTTATACAGGTAAGCGTGCGAAGCAAAGAAAGAAATAATTTGCTAATTTGTTTACAATGGGGCATCCAAACAAAATATGATGAAAGGCGCAACTTTTAGGTGAGAAGCCAGTATCTGTTAGTACGTGCGGACAAAGGTAGGCACGTGACACCATAATATCGAGCATTTTTATGTTTAGTTAAGAGGTACTTTGTTACACATGCAAACCGCGATCTACGGCTTTGGCATCTGTAGCTATAGAAAACGATTCGTCTCTTCATTTTCATCTACAAATTGGTAGAATATTGAGGCTGTGAAGTGTCCAGGTTCAAAACTCACAGCGAAACAAAAACGGTGTTCGAAGTTCGCAGATGTGAAGTTAAGGATCGTCATTACGGTTACCACTGTCAAAGAATATTTAAGACTGCTTAGCGAATTACACTTAGGTGTTGCCGAAAATTAATACTATCATTGCAATATACGTCAGCCGTAAGATAGACAACACTTAATGAGATGAAGGGCTGGTTGTTAACAGGACCATTTTCAGTGTTTTAGGACGACGAAGTTATTTTGATGGAAACTGGGACTAATGCTATAGCTGATAGCGGTGAAAACAGCTGGTTTAAGGTTATAACAAGGCAAGCTGTGACTTCAAATTAGGCTAAACAGCTAGGATCGAAGTAGTAATCGAGTGGCCAAATAGTTCGTTAGCCGAATAGGACGTTCTAGGAAGCTTGTCCGTAGTAAATGTGCGTGTATCGTTAACAGAAGAGCCATCTTTTATGTGACACTACGCAACAACACGGCCTCAACCGTCATATACTAAACATAGTTTCGTATATAGCCGTGTTAACTAATCTCGGCAATTTCTCGGCATGGGAGATACGAATGCTAGCGAGCTACGAGTAATATTACGGCGTCTGAAATCGGTTCGACAGATGATATGTCAACAAACATGCCATAAATGTCTCTGTCCGCTTAATTTCCTTAAACTTATTGAATGTATCTCGTTGGTTATCTATGTATATACGCAAATACAATACGTAATATACATCGCTCAAATGAGCTGTCAGAATATTTAACATAATGTAGGTGATGAATTTTGCTAATTTTGTGGGTGTCAGAGCGGACAACTTGAACCTAGGCGCAAGCGTTAACTGCCGCGGGCATCACCATACTCGTAATACTTTGGGTAACACATAAAGGCAGCAGTCCTGTATATTATGATGATATGATGATGTAGCTCTCACCAGAGAGGGAGGTATTTTGGGAAAAAGTTTATCTTTTGTTAAGACCAATTGTATCAAATGTAGCTTTAAAAAGAAAAGAAAGAAGAAACTGTCGCATATGTGTATGCAATATAAAGTTGCGAATATTTTTCTGATAATTTTTTTTTAGATAATAATTATTCCAAAGGTGTCGGAGCGACAAACACGCATATACTTTTTTTTCAGAAAATGGCCTAAAAATTGACCACCAGCTTTTGCGGGCGGGCGAAACAAAACGAGCAAGTCTTTCCACGTCAGTAAGTGAGCGAATTTATTCTTTGGCCATGAAACACTTGGAGATGAAACAACTGAATGCAGAAATGAACACCAGAGATGTTTATTCTGGACCCAAAATCGACCCGTACCTTAGGTTAATGAAGAAGTTTTAACCTGGCAATAAATTCGACAAATTTTCTTTAATGTATAATTATCGATCCCAACTGAATTTACCAATGATTTTGAAAGTAAATGTAAAAAAGTAACGCGCGTCTAGACTGCAATCAACGAATCCTACCAAGAAGAATCTGTTTGTAAAATTAAGAAAATAGTATTTCGTAAAAAGTGGTCTAATCCTGGTTTGTAATTTGTCGGCGAGTGCCATGCGAAAGGATACTACGCGGATTTACTGCTCCACCTCTGAACTTTTGGGCCTGAGATGACATTCGGCGTCCCCAAGAAGCAAAAAATCGAGTTCTACGTGCTCGGTAAGTGTTCAAAAAGATCATCCTGTTTCGTCCCGGCAAAACCATTCACAAGTCTGCGACAATCTCATACACATATCTTCCCTATCCGCTTTACTATTTTCTTGAATGACTGTTTTCTCATTAAGCATCTGAAATAGCAGCACTATTGAAGCCTCTTTGGTAATTTTGTACCAGACAATAGGAACATGGAATATATAGGATAACTTGAACTGAACAAGGAGCTAAGAACAAAAGCAAGCTAGTGTGCATCAAACTTCTTGAATTTACAAACGTGGTAGTCTCTGAGACATGAGACGACTAGCAATTGTACCATTTGTCTCACGCACACATACACACGCATATAAAGTCGCCAAAATGGTTTTAATCGTATTTGTTTATTAAGTACGCACAGTAAACAGTGCCGTATTAATGGGTGATGTAGTAAAGTACTGATACGTACATTTTTGTATATGAAGTCTAAAACGTCTCCGTCCTTTTGAACGTACTGAAGTAAATGAGCTCATCCTGTATAAATATTTTATACAATTGTAATACCTTGTACCACCAAATATAAAGGTATTCCAAAGATATAGTCACTTTTTCTCCCATAATCTTCCTCAGAGTCATACCATAGCTTAGATGGTATAGTTAAAGCAATATGAGCATAGATATAGCATATTCTAGCCTTATGTGTAACTAAAATGTCGAAAAGTGATGCTGATTCGTCATAGGCAGGTTCTGCTAACGAAGGCAGCTGGTGGCAGTGTCAACGCTACCAGAACGAAGTAGAGTAGGTTTTAAACAAGAAAAAATGCACATAATATTGTTACCTGTTTGTTGTAGCGGAACTAATTGCTTTGTCGTTTTATATAATACCTGAAAATATTTTGTAAAGGAATTAGAGAACGTCAGTCGAATGGTAAAACCTAAAAACATGATTGAGATGTAAAGTATATCTATATATATTAAGCTGCTGACACTAGCGGGCGTTTCCTACACATCGTTGCAATCTAGTGGGTTCAACAATTCGTAGTTGATCCCACATCATGCATCACTCTACTTGAAATTCTCTCCCATCACAACATCTACACGCGCTTTTGTATGGCTTTGTGTCGGATCTGAGCCTAGTGTTGTTATCGAGCAATAAGGGACCTAGTCTCTATATGAATAGTGCCGCTGCACGGGTTTGTGGATTGTCTCCCTTCTGTCGCGAGCAAATGGGCGTGCTCACTTCTCCATGTACTGAAGCAGAGTACTCGGAGACGCACACACTGCTGTACTAAAATACAGCAACGTGTTTCTCTTGGGCGCTGTTTCCTGTCTATTGGCCTCTACTGTCCTGGCTTCGTGATGCATTACAGGAAGCACGAAGTACTTTGCATTAGTCTCTAGCGCTTGCTCTCATGACATTCACAACTCACTCCGATGTCGCTATAATTTCAATGTTAGGAGCGCATTGTATATCGTGTGCTTATATATAGGCAACGAGTGTGCCGCAAAGCTAAGCCGTCGACTCAATCATGTCTTTGAGTTTCAACTTAAACCGCGTCCCCGTTTCAAGCTTTTGTCGGCATAAAAGCAAAGGACACTGAACAAGTTGGGCGGAACATCGAGCCATAGGCTACTGGACTCTGCCGATGAACTTAAAGGGCACAGCCAAGGCCGAAGCCGTCAAAGTTAGAATGCCGTTACTGGTTGCCCTGGTGCTACAACTAGTATTCATCACATCAACCCCGTCGTGAAAGATAACAATTCGTCTTTGAAAAGAACTCCTTTTAAAGTTATTATCGTGACTGAGCAATATTTTAAGCCCCCTGATTGCAGTGATTATCCTAAACTCAGATTAAAATCGTTGCGCCCCTGAAAAAGCGAAAAACATACAGAGGATAAGAAAAACTTGCAGATAAACAATAACAAAAAATTATTGAAAACGCACTCGAAAGTAGTTGAAACATTTAACAGCTGGCAAAGATATAACTTTTACCTTTTTATTTGTGAGTTTTTTTGTTTTATTATTGATTTATTTATTGAATTTGTGATATTTAATGCTTCTGTTTATCTTTATAGAAGTGGTTGATGCTGTTTTTTGTTTGTGATAAAAGGCACCTTTTTATGCAATTAAGTACATCTAATTTGGGCCTTGATCTATACAGTTGAAGATTTGTGCTAAGCTGGTTCTCCAATAGTAGCCGAAAAAAAATAAAGGTCAAACATTTTTCCTTGTAACGCAACAACGGCCAAAGGGATTTAAGAACATTGAAGCGTGTTGGAAAACGAATTTCCGGACGACGTACCTGTTTTTATGTTGCGCTAGGAATTGAGCTTTCTCAAGGAAATGTAGCTGCCGTTACGTACTATGCCGATCTCCTTATCGGTAACTCATTCAACACAAATACCATACAGCAACTGTGGTTAGCGCAGTTCCGGCCGCTAGAATCTGATATTAAACTCTGCTGAAAAAGTTTGCTTTTTTTGTAGCTTGAAATTTTTTTTTTAGCAAAACTTTTGTAAATAAGTAAAACAGGAATTAAAACATCAAAAAAATCTTCGAAATACGTGATATTATCTTTTAGTTTTCAATATAGAGTATTTATGTATTTGAAAGCTTTAGGGTAGTTGTTTTCATTAGCTTCGCCGCTTAATGCGCAGCGCTTATTTAGCAAATGGGCAAACGAGGTATCAATATTACCCCAAGTATATCTGGCTTGAGATGTATACATACAATGTATAATTATTGAAATCAGAGAAATATTAATTTAGAAAACCTAAAATTTTATCCACAAGAGCTCAATGTAGTAGTTATCCGAAGTGCGCAACTATTACAACTGCGAAACGATAAGTTCATTGAAATACGAAATGACTCGAGTGTAAATAGCTCTAACCTAAGGATGAAATCTACCTAATTGACGTAGAAAATATTGATTCTTGTTAAACGTAAGTTGTAGTGAATAATTAGAAATTCAGGGTGTGCCTATTTGAATCTTGGCTGTTTGTACGATGGCGTGTTTAAAATAAGACTTTTTCTTATGCTTTGTTTCTATGACTGTATTTAAATAAAAGCAAATACTTCAACGATTTTTTTGCATGTGCTAAAAGTGTCATTTCTGACGGTCGGGTTAATTCAATAAAACCCCTATTCGCTGTGATTACAGCTTTAGTCGTTTTGAAGATTTTTATTTTAATTTGCAAATAGCTTTTTACTAGTAACTGTGCATCAAGCCATATTGGTAGATGTAAATTCGCTACATACAAAAAAAGCCAAGGGAATTTACTTTTGGAATAATAAGTCCCAAATTGCAAGAGCTTAAGCAATCAAAGAGTGCGAAAACGTAAAAAGCCTTAAGAAGACTAGTAATTAGAGCATGTCTGAACTACCGCATTGCCATTTAACCTTCTATGCAAAACGGCAGTTAATTTATGTATAAAAACCGCTTCGGTAAATTTTTAAAACCTTTAGATATAAACCTTATCGAAGACCTTTTGGTCTGCCTCACATTTTTCAGAAGCCGCATGAAAGTCACAACAAAATCTATTATCCATTTTATGCAAGAAATAACGCTTTTCGTCTCGGTGGGGGGTTTGCCGAGCACGAAAAATTTGAACAGTAGTTGATCTTTGCTTAAACGACCCACTGTTGCACGTCGTGAGAAGTAACGGATCAGCCATGCATGCAGTAATATAATATAATATTATATTATATTTTATTACTGCACTGCAGATCATATAGCGAGTATCTACGGACAATAGCTAGATAGAACACACAGAGGACAATCATAATTTTCAAAGGATATAGCATAGCCGGTCTTAATTGTAGATTTATGATAAGAATGTGCTTAGTAATACGTGCAAATCTACGTAAAGGCTGATAAGGGTCGCAGTCATTTCAATCAATCAGGTAAAAGATGCTCTAGCTACGGGCCATTTCCAGCTAACATCTAAATAATTCAACAAGCTCCTTTCGAGGTTTTTCTATGTGGCCAATTGTTTCAACAACCAAAAAGATTTTTTCGAAATCCACATTATTGAAGAGGCGCCTTAATTTTAAATAAATATAGTTTTACACATTTTTTTTAAGGTTAATATCAATCTTTCTTAAGATTTTTCTGCCTATCTAGCTAATTTTCGATCGTAATTATGTAAATGTGAATTTTTCTGCAACAGTCGTTTCCGCTAAATTAAATCGCTAGGTCATCGCTGCATCATTTGAAGCACGCATATCAAACTTTTCGGTTTCATTTCATAAACATCTTTTTGCATCAGTATTATCCACAATCTACCAAATTATGTTTTGATGATTTTTTTAAGATTTCTTTTTGAGAAAAGATGTGAGATCCTAATAATTCTATGTATGTTTCAATGGACTTTTAAAAATTGAGAATGTGCCATGAAGATCACAAAAATCATCATCGAGAGACTACTTAGAATATGAATATTCGGCAAAGAGAAAAAGGGGGAGCCTAAAATTAAAAAGATCGCTAAGCATTTGTAAATATGTTTCTATGAGTGTGGTAATATAAACTGCATGCAATGGAAAGGCATACATAGCGTCGCTATATTAGCCTATGCCCGTAGCAATATTAAAGGACAAATATGATGAACCGTACAAATAGTTAAACACGTTTATGGTGTTATTAGATTTGTGTGTAACCAGGGAGATGGAATAGCGAAGAATATGATAGCTTAGCAAGAACGTGTGTTGCTTTGTAATAATGGATTATTTTCTCTGATACTAGATTTATATATGTATATATAAATACGAATGGATATAATATCTTTGGTTACTATGGATGTAAATGTATATTAAAAACTAGTATATAGTACGGATGTTTAATAACTAAATAGAAACGCTATGATGACGCTCTATAAACTCCGTTTCTAGTATCAGTCTACAATGCAAAGATACCCTTTAGGGACCTAATCAACTCAGAACTTAATCAACAAAGGCTATTGAATATTTTATGAGTGAGTCCCCGACTAAAAGGGGATCACAGCTTCTCATTTTCGAAATTCTTAGATTACTACTGAGCGAGCATTGAGGTGCGTACGTCCGATCTCGTGGCCACGCATCTTTTGCATGTGTTTTTTCCGTACACACACGTAACATTTCTCACCTTTTGTTGAGCTTCTAATTTTCAAATATCTTAAGTTGAGTACATGAATTTGTCTTTTTAGGTTTTGAATGCTCAGATTCGAACGCACCAATTAACTTAAATGACGCCGGCCTGGCTGAGGCTTTAGCAGCCACCAGTACAAAATCTATATAACTTAAATTTTACGTTTTAATGGAGTTGGGTGGGCAATGTGCAAAGTATAATTATGTTTAGTTAAGAATATATCGTTTCCCGGAAGTCCGATCCAAGACTCGTACGACAATCCAAATGAGGATCCCAAAACCTTGTTTATTACAGAAATATATTCCAGGAAAAATATTCTCAGCAATTTGGTAGAGGTTACAAACTTCACTCAGTTCTGGATCACTCAACAGATACTCGGGCAACGCAAAAGCTATTAGCTATAGAGGAGACGCGTAGCCTGAACATGCATTGTTAGTATATCATCAGTCAATCAACTTCGTCGTAATTGACATCAACTTCAGTTCTTCAGGCACTCGTTGGACCCATCAATCGGTATTTGTAGTACGACTTTTAACGACACTTGATCGAAAAAAGATGGGCCTCTTTACAGACATCGTGGATGCTAAAGGATCATATCTCAGTCATTCAGACAACGGACTAGTCCAGCGTAAGCTCAGGCAACACGCGCACCAGGGATCCGCCAAAGGAATCAGTCAGAACGCATCCGTAAAAATCTGGTATCGTTTTTTGTCTGTCATGCACGCATCTGCATGGCAATGCTGCTAAATCCTGGCCTGAGCTCTCATTTTCTCTGCAGAGATATTCTCTAAAGCACGTTCTGTCTGATTCAGAAGTGCGAAATTAAAAAGTGCTTTGGGTCTCTTGCTCGTACTCATCAAGCAAGCTGCGTGGCACTTTTCTACAGTCGTGCGAACCACGCCTTTGTCTACGCCCTATTCAAGTTAACAGATGCTAATAAGGTCATACAGACAATACAGCTTTGGGTCTGCATTAGGGCATGTAAAGGAAAAAGAACTTCTGATTTCATTATGAGCTTCGCACTTGAAAAGTGTTTTGAAAAGTTCGTACGAAAATTTTATGCACATTTGAACTGTGCTCTTAAACATACCGGTGTTTGATTTGACTTGTCGAACGCCTATCACGTTTTACACACGCGCTAGGTACCTAATTTTAGTTTTTATTTTAACCAATAGTAGCAACAACTTAACGGTCGATATAAGTGGGCAGTAGGTAGTGCCAAAGCTGGATGCTAAGGGGTCACCCTCTGCAGGCCTGGGTTAGGCTGCAAGCTTTGCTGAGATTTCGCAAGGTTCAGCTGTAGGATTGGAACTTGACATATGACGACGTGCTGGCTGGACGTTGCAAGAATGGAATGCATAGCCTACTCGGATTATATAGCGGTGTTAGTGACAGCAAAGACAGAAACTAATCCGATAGACAAAGCACATGATACCAGAGAGCAAATTGGCACATGGTGAAGCGCCAATATCTGGAGGTCGTTCTGGTAAAAAACAAGGCTGTCCAACTGACAGAAAAGAAGGATGCACAAAATGATAGAGCTTGAGCCGGTACCTGTAAGTCTCGACATGTTTACTACGGCGATCCGGGCGACCAAGAACTTATAGCGGATAATGATTTAAACAAATAAGCCGTACAAGGTACGTAATGGCGTTTGTGGTAGAGCCTATTTCCCTGTATGTCTGTCCTATATTGAGAGGAATGGCGCTAAGCAAGGACAAGAAAAACAGGTTAAGCTACTGTCAGGTCAAAGGGTAGCAGCAATGAAAGCGGACATGGCTTATAGAACAGTATTTATAGGACGCCGTCGTTATAATGCTCACCAGAGTGCACTCTTAAGATATAATGGCAGAAAAGAAAGCAGAGTCAAATAGACCTTAATCTGGTAAAAACTTACAAGGCTACTATAATAAAGTCACAAAATCAGCCCAAGAAGACGGATTCGCTTTCACGTTCTCAACCTGTAGATCTATAACAGAATCTAACCGGACACCGTCAATTTGAGACTTAAACATAGAATGAAGTTGCAACTATTCACCTAGGTAAAGGTAACCTTTGAATAAGATCCTATAGTACATATTATATATATATA